>NC_041388.1:541703805-541716951 GCF_002162155.2 Triticum dicoccoides
CGCCTCGCCTTCCTCAGTCGAAGCTTGTGCCCCATTGGGCATTGAGTACAACTCGGTGAAGGCCTAGCAGATGCCCAAACAAGGATCAGTCGACCAGTCGGCAGGGTTAGCAGAAATGAATACGACAAGGACACAATGGAAAGCAGAGCGAGTGTACCTTGTTTGGGTCGCTGTTGTGGTCGAGTGGAGGAATCCTTCTGGCTCCGCGCGGGTTGTCCCTGTTTCCGGTAACGGCTACCATCCATCTTTCTAGAGTGGCATCGTCGACTTCTTCTGGATGGACCCTAGTCTCGTCTTCGGGCCCACAGTACAACCACATGCAGTGGCTCCGGAATTGAAGGGGTTGGATGCGACGCCTGAGGAAGACCTCCAGAAGATCCATGCCCGTCACCCCCTCCCGAACCAACTGCACCACGCGCTCCATCAACATCTTCACGTCGGCTTTCTCCTCCGGAATCAGCTTCAGAGGGGAGGGCTTGTTCACTCGGTCCATGGTAAACGGAGGGAGTCCACTCGACTGCCCTGGCATCGACTGGACCTGACAGTAGAACCAAGTCGTCTGCCAGCCTCTGACGGACTCGGGAAAGGACATGGGCGGGAAGGTGCTATTATTCCTCACCTGAATCCCCAGGCTCCCACACATTTGGACGACTCGGGTCTTCTCATCACCTGGGCTCGTCTTCTTCACGGTCTGAGAGCGACACGTGAAGATACGTTTGAACAAACCCCAGTGCGGTCGACAGCCCAAGAAACCCTCACACATGGACACGAACGCAGCAAGATAGGCAATGGAGTTTGGGGTAAAGTGGTGGAGCTGCGCTCCAAAGAAATTCAAGAAGCCACGGAAGAAAATGCTTGGCGGCAAGGAAAACCCACGATCAACATGAGTGGCCAGAAGCACACACTCACCCTCTTCTGGCTGTGGCTGCCACTCCTTCCCCGGCAACCTCGCAGCTCCGTGAGGGATCAAGCCCTCGTTGGCCATGTCGAGGAGGTCCTTCTCCGTGATGGTCGACTGGATCCAGTCTCCTTGGACCCAGCCTTTTGGCAGGCGGGATCTGGACGAGGACCCTCTGCGGCTGGTGGATCTCCCCTTTGCCTTCTCCGATGCCGACGCCTTCTTGGCACGCTCCAGCGCCGCCGCCTTCTCCTTGGCCATGGTCGCCGGTGAGATGCACGAAGGGAAGTGGTGCGGGGACGAGAGCGAGCACGCTGAGCAGGGAGGAAGGAAGCAGAGGGAGAGAGGGAGAATGCTGAGGCGCAGCACAGAAATCCTCGCCGGGCACATTTATAAGGTCCCTTCCGAGTGGCTGACATGTGGGCCCGGTCAATCTAATCATATCTGGGAGCAGTTATGAGGACTGGATACGTGGCGAAAAAGGCGGCGCGGAGATCGAGGCGTCTATGCCCCGTCCCATCCGAACGCCGCGGTCTGCCCCGCTTCGCGCGCGCCCCCAAATTTCGCACCCCGCGGAATCCGCGAGCAATAAATCAGTCTGTCAGACGCGGTGTTTCCGGCGATCCGTTGCTCGGAGATCGTCGAAGCTCGAAAGTTCACTCGACGCAAAAATAGAATGGATCGAGTCGACCGAAGACAAATTGCTCCCTGTCAACGAAGAGATTCTTTGATCCAGAACAGCGCACAACTAGAGCGCAAAGGTTAATCGGAAATGACATCAACTCCTTCTTCACTCGAAGCCTCAATCCATTCGGGGGCTAATGATGGGGTTATGTACCTAGGGTAGGGTCATGGACCTGTTCCAAGTAACTTACCCTAGGACATCCCTAGAAGAGGTCGCCTTCCAGTCGACCAACGAGGATTCACTCGACTGGCCTGAAGGACTCGACCACGAAGACTCACTCGACCACCAGGAGGTCAAGAGGCACTCTGCACCGCAACGGCCTGTAATTAAGTAGGCTTTATGATAGTAAAGGCACTTTATGTGGGGCGTTACCAGTAACGCCCCAGACTTAACTCACCTTAAACCCTCTCCTCCGTGGGCTGGCTGGGGTCCTGGCGCACTCTATATAAGCCACCCCCCTCCACAGGCAGAAGGGTTCGGCACCTTGTAATCCATACATTCATAATCCACTCGACCGCCCCCGGGCTCCGAGACGTAGGGCTGTTACTTCTTCCGAGAAGGGCCTGAACTCGTACATCCTTTGTGCTTACAACCTCTCCATAGCTAGGACCTTGCCTCTCCATACCTACCTCCCACTCTACTGTCAGGCTTAGAACCACGACATATATTATGTATATATGTCAGTATATATATTGTGTATATTGCTTCTTTTCAGTTTTTTTCATATATATGTTTGTATTTTGTATTTTGTTTTTTATAAAAATGTATATATGTTTGTATGTTCTCTGTGTATATATGTTCATATATGCAAAATTTAGATTTAAATATTTAGAAAAGGATTCTATATATGTTCTCTGATTTAGTACATTTTAGGTTAGTTTCATTTCTAGAAAAGTTTTATGTATTTAGGAGAGGAAAAAGGAAAATAAGAAGAGGAAAAAGGAGAAGAAGAGGAGAAGAAGAAAAGGAAGAGGAGAAGAAGAGGAGAGGAAGAAAAGGAAGAATTTTTCTATTTTTTCTTCTTCTCCTCTATTCCTTTCTTCTTCTCCTCTTTTTTTCTTTTTTTCTTCGATCTTCTCCTCTATTCCTTTCTTCTTCTCCTTTTTTTATTTCTTCTTCATATTCTTATGTTTTATCGGGTCTATCATCGTCGATATACCCCTCCCGATAACTTCAACACGAGGGGGGTCGATATACCCCCTCCCGATAACTTCAACACGAGGGGGGGTCGATATACCCCCTCCCGATAACTTCAACACGAGTGGGGATCGATATATATACCACCTCCCGATAACTTCAACACGAGGGGGGTCGATATACCCTAAATAGCAAGTATCGTCGGTGTGAGATACATGTGGCTGTCGGTGTCGGACAGTACATCCACGTCCCACAAGTGACGCGGGCGTCGACCCGCATCACTTGTGGGACGTGGATGTAGTGTCCGACACCGACGGCCACATGTATCTCACACCCACGATACTTGCTATTTAGGGTTTCCTCTACCGCTCGGCGACCCTAACCCTCGACGACCCTCGTTCCCGATAAAAAAAAGGAAGAAGAAGAAAAAAAGAGAAGAATCTTCTTCTCTTTTTTTCTTCTACTTCCTCTTTTTTTTATCGGGAACGAGTAGAGGAAATTTAGGGTTTCCTCTACCACTCGGCGACCCTCGACGACCCTCGTTCCTGATAAAAAAAAGAGGAAGAAGAAGAAAAAAAGAGGAGAAGAAAGAATAGAGCTCTTTTTTTCTTCTTCCTCTTCTTTTTTATCCTTGAAGCGTTCTCGAGGCCACCCCAAACCCTAGAGAAGCAGCATCGAGGCCACCCAAACCCTAGAGAAGCAGCGTCGAGGCCACTAATTAATATTAGTTCTATGTTTGCCACTAATATATCCATCTGTCATGTTTGAATAATAATTGCCATGTTGTAAATATTTGTAGAAACTATGGACACCGCCCGAGACGAAGTACAAGAAGCATTGTTGGGGGACATAATCGCACGAGGAAGTGATGCCGTCTGCTCGTTGTTTCTCAATGACACCGATGGTCTGGAAGCAGCTGGCTATGATTATGATGGCTCCGGTGACCTAATGCCGGTGCAAGAAGGAGACCGTGAGGACGGCTCCGGTGACCCAATGCTGGTGCAAGGAGACCGTGATGACGTCTCCGGTGACCGAACCGAGTCCGGCCAGGTATATATATTAGTTAAGCTTCTGCTGACTAGCTAATTGATGCATTCATTGTTTTGGTATGTACACATATTAATTAAGTCTTTGTTCTTTTTTCTAGCCCTCCGGATCGAGCACAACTTCGGTAAAGAGACGAGGCCCGAAGAAAAAGTTGAGCTCGGATGAAAAGTTTGAGATCATAGCAATCGCGCCCGACGGCCAACCGATTGAACCCCTCCGGACAAAGAGCGCATTTGTTGCTCAGTGCGAGGTTTTGGTTAGAGACAAGATCCCGATCAGCATCCAGCAATGGTTAAAGCCGGCTACAGAAGACCCTGAGGTGTCTTATGTCAATGATATGCAGAAAAATGATCTTTGGACTGAGCTGAAGTCAAATTTCACCCTACCGCCAGAGGATGATCCGGAGAAGCCAGTTAAAAAGCAATTAATCAAGTCTTTTGCTCTTAAGAGGATGGCAGAAGTATTTAGGAGGTGGCAGAAAGAGCTGAATAAGTTTGTCGAAAATAAAGAGACACCAGAATTCAAGGGCAGATATGAGAAGATCAGAGATCACTGGCCCGCATTTGTGGCCCACAAGACATCGGAAAAGAGTAAGAAGATGTCGGCGACAAACAAGCAAAATGTTGCAAAGAAGAAGCATCACCATCGCACGGGGTCAGGTGGCTACCTCATAGCCGGCCTAAGTGGGCCAAGACTGAGAATAATCTGGTTGATAAAGGGATCGAACCAGAGACAATTAACTGGCCAGACCGTTGCCGGACTTGGTTCTTCGGGGCTGACGGAACCTTGGACCCTGTATCAGGGAAGTGCATTTGGACGAACGATCAAATGGACATACCGGTCAAGAAGCTTCAGCAATATATCGAAGCAGCGCAGCAAGGGACGTTCGTTCCAGACAGAGAGAACGACAAGCTCACAATGGCCCTCGGGAATCCTGAGAACCCTGGACGGACACGAGGCACGCCAGGCTCCATTCCGTGGAAGGTTGGGTTTCTGGACGCAGGCAGTTACAAATGCCACGAGAGGAGGAAGAAAGTGGAGCAGACCCAACTGCAGGCGCTGCACCCTAGGGTACAAACGATAGAGGAACGAGAAGCAGATCGCAGCAAACGAACTGCCGAAGCTTCCCCCGAAGCTACTCCGCCATCTCAGCGGAGAAGCAGCGTGGCTTCCACCGAGCTGCTTCAGCCGGAGCATGTCTTGACAGCTCCTGCCAGCTATCCCGTGGATGCTATCACGGAGTCTCAAAATTGCCATCTTATGACGCAATGAATTAATATGAAGGTCAAGGCGGCTGTTGGCTCTGTTTTTCCTACTGAACCCGGCGCAACTTTTCACCGCCGTCCGATTCCAGAAGGATATGCTTGGGTGATGGTGGATGAAATAACGGAGGGATTTGAGGACCTCTAGCTTGACCACCCTACCGGTGAAGGGGAGACTCGGCTGGGTTCTGCTCTGAAGACTCCATGCCTATGGCGGAAGGAGCTCATCAACCTTCCGAACTGGATGCCTCCGCCTCCTCCTCCTCCTCCGGCGAGTCAGGGCACTCCGCCTCCTCCACCGCCTCCTCCTCCGGCGAGTGACGATCAGGGCACTCGGCCGGCTCCTTCTCCGGCGCGTGGTGGCACTCCGCCTCCTTCTCCGCCTGCGCCGACGCGCCCGAGCAGCCAGCCTCCTCCTTCTCCGCCTCGTCAGCAAGGGCGGAAGAGACCTGTCGCCGCTCCGGCTGCTCCGGCGCGTCGTAGTCCTTCTCCTCTGCCTCGTAAGCAAGTAAAGAAGACAACCGCTCTGTCTGCTCTGCCGGCGTCTAGCAGTACAGCCAGAGGCGGGAGGACATACAGATTCGGTCCTTCTCTGAAGACTCCAGAGAAGTTACCATACGAGAGGACCCCGGAGGAGAACGCCGAGATCGCGCGAGAGGAAGTGAGGAACTTCTTTGAAGGGGTGAAAGCAAAGAAACATCCAGCTCCGGAGGAGAAGGTAGATCCGGTGAAAGCGAAGCGCACTCTGGCTGCCCTAACAAAACCACCCAAGTCTCCGCCAAAAGGAAACAATGAGCGCATTATTGGAAAGGAATTTTGCCGAAGCGGAGCGGTCGGGAAGTACTGTCAGTGATCAAAGGCTGAAAGAACGACGAGCTGGGAAACAAATTTCCCAGCTCGGCGAACAAGCGAAATAATCGTGCCCCCCGCTCAAGGTGCCTAGCGACATCGTCGCTAATGATCCGAGGATGGTGCCCGGTTATAGCAATCTTGGAGATTACCTGCCCGACGATGTACATTATGATTTCATGGAGGTGCAGATACAAAGATACGAGTATGGGAAGCCTCTCGTCAAAGATGAAAGATCTCTATCAACGATGATGCGAAGATTGCATGATTGGTACTTGAAAATCTGCAGAGAGTCTGGGGGGACGAGTACTTTGTATGTGAGAGTTAAAAAAGAGCATGACCTCGTTGGAATTGATCTGTTGCATGTTCCATTTGAGGAGTTCTTTCAGTTTTTCAATCAATTGGCCCTCGATAAAGCAACGGTCACCTGCTACTGTCTGTAAGTAGTACTACTTCTGTCATTAAGTCTCTCTATATAGCTCAGCTCTTTCATTGCATGTATATATAATTATCCTGACTATATTATGCAGATTGAAGATCGTCGAATTAAAGAAAAGACAAGTCGGTGATATTGGGTTCATTAACACATATCTCATAGATGCAACTAAGGTTAAATTTCATGCCGCAGATACCGAGGCCAACTTGCTACAATCATTGGTAATAAATGAAAACAAAGATATAATACTCTTTTCTTACAACTTCAAGTGAGTGTTACTGTCTTGTGCATATTCGGTTTCCCTTATATATTAGTCAAGGTTATAGTAATGTAATTGATGAGTTATGCATGCGTGTGCAGTTTCCACTATATTCTCCTAGAGATTAAGCTTGAGCAGGGACTAGTAACCGTCTTAGACTCAAGACGAAAAGATCCCCAGGACTATGCGGACATGACTCAAATGCTCGAGAAGTAAGTTAAATCGATCATTATCCACCATATCAGCAACTTTGTTCATTTTCTGATATATCAAGTAATTGTTTTTTTTTGTCTGGCAGGGTTTGGAAAAAATTCACCAAAAAAGCTCCGGGACTCCCGAAGAAGCTGCAATTTAGACACCCGAAAATAAGTACTATAGTAGCATGTTCCGCGCATCTCCTATTGATTCAAGCGCTAGTTTCATCAATACCATTTGGCATTCTTGCTTATCAGTTTGATTGACCTCTATTTCTTGTAAAGTGGTTGTGGCAGGAACAAGGGAATGATTTCTGTGGATACTACGTTTGCGAGTCCATCCGCCACACAACCTATGAGCGGGGCTACTCTGACGAACAATATGAAGTGCGTAAATAACAACATTCACAATTTTATTTTATTACCATCATTTGTGTTGAGTTTCATTCATTCATATATATATGTATTGACCCCCTTCTTCAAATTAGATGTTTCGGAAGCGGGATGAACTCCTAGCACCAGCTCGCATGCGAGCAATTCAAGAGAAATTGGCGGCACTCTTTCTTGACCACGTGATCGCTGAAGACGGAGAATACTATGTGGACCATGAGTCCGTATGTTAAGAGATTATATTTGTAAGAGATAATTATTGTATATATGTAGCCGGTAGTGTCGGATAGATATACAAGAACTTGTTGTTCGACCAATCTCTCGGAGAAGGAGAGGTGA
Source organism: Triticum dicoccoides (assembly GCF_002162155.2). Lineage (NCBI taxonomy): Eukaryota > Viridiplantae > Streptophyta > Magnoliopsida > Poales > Poaceae > Triticum > Triticum dicoccoides. Next base: position 541,711,302 of record NC_041388.1, read on the forward strand.
TCGATATCACTTCTCTCTGTATGCATATATGTTCATGACGATCTTCCGTTTTCTTCGTTTGCCATCAACCGGGACCAAAGGCCCTCCTGTCTGGGCTCCGCGCACAGGCCACGTGAAGGTCCATCTGTCCCGGTTCTGGATTGAACCGGGACTAAAGGAACAGGGCATTAGTACCGACCCTTTAGTCCCGGTTCAGAAACCGGGACAAAAGGCCTTTACAAACCGGGACAATAGACACTTTTTCTACTACCTGCAAAGATATTAGGCGTGCCACTGCATTGCCAAGGAGGGTATAGGGGCAACTTCCCGGTAGTTTCCCTTAGTCACTGCCCTGAGATGAGACCGTCACATGCTTCCCTGCTCGCACCAGACTGTGCAGCTCAGGCTGCGGTGCTCGACACGTAGTGGGTTTTGGGGCGGCCCCATGTCGCTCCTTCGGCCACTTAAACTCCCTCCCTCCACCACTAGCTAGCTCTGTAGTTGCAGCTCGAGCACCTTCAGAGGGAAGCACACCAAGCTAACAAGCTAGGAAGAAAGTCCCTTGCATCCGACCAGCGAGTGACGTGACGGTGAGTCCCCTCCATCTCCGGCCATCTTGCTAATGTCTTCTTCTTCTTCTTCTTCTTCTTCTTCTTCTTCTTCTTTCATGTTGAATGGGGACATGAAATTAGAGAGGAGGAACTAACCATACGTTGTTGCTGATCTCGTCCTACTCCTGCCTAGTAGCTTGGATCTCCATGGACGGCAAGACGCCTCATCTGCTCCCTCCGAGCGAGGCCAAAAAGGAGATCCGGGATGACGTCCCACTGGTCTGCGCATGGGCGCTCATCAACGCCTTCAGCATCGTCTCCGGAGCAGCAAGCGGCTACACAGCCGCCTACTTCCGTATCGCGTGCATCCAGGTAACCAGCTACCTACCCGTGTACAGTGTACTACCCCTCGGATGCTTGACATTATCGATCGCGACCGATCCATCATGCGCCAAGCTGGTATGGTGTTCCTCTTCCTCTGCAGTCCTCCTTCATTCTGCCGTGCATCCAGCTGACGGACGCGGAGGAAGCCAGGCTAATCGCCCTCTTCGTCGGGATGCTGTGCTGCGCCGCATCCCAGGCGGCCGCGGCGGCGCTGGCGCTGCTGCTCCCGCGCCACCGTCGCTGGCCCCGCCGTGCCCTCGCCTACCTCGCGCTCGCGGTCACCATCCTCTTCCATTGCATGTACGCCAGCACCATCTGGATCCTCCACGCCGCCGACTCAGGATACATCTTGGGCAGGATCTACTACACCGTGATCATCTGCTTCATGGTGGTGTGCGACCTCCTCAGCTGCGTGGCCCTCCTCCTGGAGGTGATGGGCGGCGCAAGCATGCAGTGCGTAGCCTAGCCTGTGGCTTCAGCTAGCTGCCTGCAAAGGGATGATGTTCGTGAATCAGCTCATGAGGTACCCATGGATGAGAGCCTAGTTCTAGGGAATAATGTAGATTGATGGGGTACTAGTGCCGTAGTATTTGTGAATCTTTATGATGATACTTCCTGCATTTTTATTCTAGGGAATAACGTAGATTGATGGGGTACTAGTGCCGTAGTATTTGTGAATCTTTATGATGATACTTCCTGCATTTTTAATAAAATGACCGCATGCATCATCATGATGCAGAGGCCGGGGTATACCTTCATTTCCAAAAAAAAGTATTTGTGAATCTAGTGTTAATATCCTGATCGACTCTAGTAGTTACTCCATTTGGGCTACACTGGCTATATAATTAGACTGGATGGATTGTGGTTACTGTATAATTAGACTGGATGAATTGTGGTTATGTTTGATGTATTCACCTTTTCTCTATGTGATCGTCTGACATGAGTTCTATATATGCTTAGATTGATGTTGCTAAAATCGTTGCGGTGTAATTCCATGCACACATGTTGTTCTGGTGTTAAAAATTGTTTCTCATTCATTCCGGCAACCGCTAGCGTATCCTCTAGAGGCTGGGCTGCGTACGGGTGGATGCTCTCGGCTGAGATTGAGTGACCCCTGTCCCGACCCATGTGACCATGGCTTGGAATGCCCTCCTGCAAAGTAAGGTCCTTTCTTTTTTGGAATGTTGGCAGGAAAGCTGCCAAATTCATTGATCAGAAAGAGGTATTACAAGTAACACCCCAGAGGAGGAATGCACTGCATAAGGCGAGTGCTAAAAAAGAAGAAATGAGAAAGGGTTGCTCAGTTTATCAAGGAAAACCGGGCGAAAACCTTAGCAGCGCCTAACAAGACTAGGCCTAAAGCACCACAACACATACAACATGTCAGAAGGCCAACACCCCACGACACACCCGGCCGGGCACTCGAGCGCTTACGCCGCTACCAAGGTGCACACCGACAACCGTCATATCAATCCGGGCTGCCACTAGCATATCCACCAAACTCGACGACTCCAAAGAGGAACGCTATGTCCGATAGAGCAAACATATGCCGCTTCAATCCCGCGAGGCTGGCTGACATAACTCGCCCGACACACTTTGCATGTGGAGGGTGCTTCTGCTGCTCCCCACCGCTTTCAAACCCGGCGGTCGTACAATCCACCCACCGCTTTCAAACCCGGCGGTCGTACAATCAGGTTGTTGCGCCCCCAGCCCCATGCCGCTCCCCCGCGGGGCGGCCCGGGCGCGAAAACCTAGCCGCCGCAGGCCGCAGACCTCCACCCCCTCCCTCCGCCGCCGCCGGCGAGCGCCGTCGGGCAAAGCCCGCACGGCGTCGGCGGCGGCGGGCCTTTCTCTTCCCTCTCGCCTGGTGCTGGATCTGCGCGGGGCTGCTCCCCTGGGCGGAGGAGGCGCTCGGTGGCGCGGGTGGAGGGCGCTGTCGGGCGCGAGCGCGGCGCGGCCTGGCGCGCGCTGTAGTCGGGCGGCGCGTCCTTGCGAGCTGGAGGCTGGGCGGCGCGCGCGGAGTGTGAGTTGCTGTGGTGCGGGCACGCGTGGATCTGGCGTGCCGCAATCGCGGCGGCGGGTATGGCGGCCAGCTGGACATGGGACGGCGCGAAGGTGTGAGGGCGTTGCGGGAGCATCAAGTTCCTGGGCGTGGTGAGTAGGGGCTGAGCCCGATCTGGGCATTTTGCTTTCTCGATGCAGATCTGTCGGGATAGCTGGACGGCGACCTCTTGGGTGCGGCCTGAGGGCTGAGATGTGGAACAGTGCTCGTGAGCCATGGAATTGGTATGCAGGAAGGGCTTGCTGGGTCACGGGTTTGGGTGGGTGAGGCTGCCGGTGAAAGCCGCGCTCCGGTTGTGACCGGAGCAGTCGATGGCGGCGCCTACGGGCACCGTCCCCTTGTTGGAGGCATCGATGTCGCAGCCGCTCCCTTCCCCTGCCCGACATTCTTCGGGGGAAACCCTAGATCCGGTCTTCCGGGTCGGATGATGACGACGCTGGCTTTGCTTGGCATCATGTCTCCTCTTGAGGACATCGTCTTGAAGTTAGACTGGGCCAGAGGGACTCAGTGCTCGTGTAGGTGGATGACAATGGCTTGTGTAGCATCTCCGTGAGAGCAGCAGAAGGTCCTTTTTGATGCATGCCCATTTTTCGTTTGGAATCCACACCCCGACAGTGGAACTTGACTTACTTGTATGAGCGGTTTCACCGCGCCTAGACGCAACAATCCTCCTTGAAAATTATGTTTTTTCGGGCTGATCACCGAGTTGAGTAATTGAGTCATGAGTTAAGCAACCATCTAAAGAGTTGTGGAATTGTTCCACAACTTACACCTACCGGAACACCTGAAACTACTGGGGTTTCCGGAAGATATGATTGAACTTTGTTGGATATGGTTCGATCAAGAGAGAAGTGCATAATTTAATCTTGAACTCATGCCCTAGTTTAAGTTACAACTCCCAACTTCAAAACCAGTTAGTACACAATCCTAAACTTTCGACACCATTCACTTTACCCCAAAGACACTTCGAGGGTGGTTTTATGTAACGTGGCATCTAGGTTGACTAGTCAACATTGATGTTGCATCTGAGTTATAATTTTTTTAGCAGATTTTATTGGTCCCATATGTCATATAATAATCATCTTCTTCCTCCTATATGCCCCCTCTTTGTCTCCACATTCATCTCCAACTCCGGTGCGATGTCGTCTCCTTCGCGCCGCCCTAGCTTGACATTGCCTCAAGCGCATCTGCACAAGTCACCTCGCGCCTCCACGGGCTCTTATGCGCCTGCGTAGGGTTGCAGGCAATGCCATGAACTCCTCCCTGACCCAGAGCTCCTCCATTTGGGGGTGTTGGGGTGCTTGGGCCCATGATGGTATGGTTAGTGGCTCGCTAGTCCGTCCTGACATGCCTCACAACTTTGGCCTCGCGTCGGGCTACCTCATGCGCCTAATACTGAAAGGCAATAGGCTCACCCAAGGCCAGTGGCGGAGACAGGGGACCAGCAGGGGCCCTAGCCCCCCTAACAACAGTGAGTTATGCCTAATATGAATGTATACAGATGATTTTGGGCTGCTAAACTAGTGTAATCTAGTGGGCTGGCCCTCCTTAATAAGGATTAACAACACTCTGGCCCTCCTCACTCATTTTTCCTGGCTCCGCCACTGCCCAAGGCGAAGCTAGGAGAGGTGCCATAGCAACTAGGAGGTGACGATGCATGTGTGGCTAGGGATGAGGGACGGAGTGGAGTTGTCGGCCATGTGGGAAGGTCACCAGCGATTGACCAACAAGGATGTGGCTTGTGTGGGGAATGGGACTGCTGATGCAAGGATCAAAGTACATCTTGTGTGGCAACGAGCTCGGGGGAGGCGTCACGTCATGCTGTGGCGGCATCATTCGCCGCCACAGTGACACAGTGGTGTATCTCAAGCAGCGGTGGGGCCTAAAAGAACCCCGACTCGCACGGAGAAGAAAGGGAAATCATTGTCCTCTTCGTGTGCAATTTAGCTATGTGTTACCATGACATGTGGGACCGGGTGCCACGTCACAACAAAACCATCTATAAATCGTGTCGAGGGTAAAGTTGAATGGTATCGAAGTTTCATGGTTGTGTCCTAACTGTTTTGAAGTTGGGGGCTGTAAATCAAACTAGGCATGAGTTCAAGGTTGAAATATGCACTTCTCTCTTTGATCAATGATGAGCCAATTAGATCTAACATTATCATTTGGCGGTTATGTTATAGAAACAACAACTTCTACACTAGACATGGTATCATCTAAATCTGTTGACAAGACACCATACGAGATTTGAAGTGGAATGAGTCATGATTTCTCTTTTCTCAAAAGTTGGGGTTGTGATGCGTATGTCACGAGACTTCGCCTGGCAAGCTAGTAATACGTCTCAAATTTATCTATATCATTTTATGTTCATGCTATATTTATATCACTTATAAATAATTTTGGCACACTTTTCTTTGATTTTCATTGGACAAACTGATTAATCCCATGTCAGTGATAATTTTCTGCTTTTTGATGCAACATGATAAATATATTTGGGTCACCAGAGGAAAGCAATAGGACCACACTAGGCCAAAGAAGTGCCAGAGGGGTGGTTGTGGGCCCATGCACCCAGGCCCTCGCTACATGGCTAGGCAATGTGGGGCCCACAAGCCTCTCCTCTACCGTCTTCCAGTGCACATGGCTCTATGCTAAACCTAATTAAGGAAGAATTTTT
>NC_041388.1:541717134-541729348 GCF_002162155.2 Triticum dicoccoides
TCTCTTCGATACCGGAATTCGTAAGTCTGGACTGGTAAGTGAACATATACGGGTGCTGGATGGCAAAAGTGGTCTGGATGTATGCGGGCAGTTTAACTATCGGCGTTGGAGATGCCTTTACCGTGGAGTTGTCTGCTACCATCATGATTATATTAAGAGATTTTAATACAGGCTACATACGAAGCAAAATGAGTGAATTTACACTCTAAAATGTGTCTATATGCATCCGTATGTAGTCCGTATTGAAATCTCTAAAAGATCTTATATTTTAAAATGGAGAGAGTATGATGAAATGTTTCTGTTTTCCTATATCATGTGCTTATGAATTCTCGCTGCAATGTGGGATATCATCCAATTCCAACAATGGTTGTAAATTCAAAACGTATTTGTGATTTCAAAAAAATTCCCTTATTTGAAATATGCTAGTGGCAAATTCAAAAATGTTCACGAAAGCAAAATTTGTTCTCGTATCCAGAAAAAACTTCCGGGAATCCTAATATTGTTCAACTATCCAAAAAAGGTTCATGAATGGTGAATATTTTCATGTATTCGAGAAAAATGTTCAGGTATCCAAAAAAAAGTGTCGCAAACTCGAATATTGTTCACGTATCCAAAAAAAGGTTTTGTGAGCTCAAATATTGTTCATGAATTCAAAAAAGTTTTGAAGACAAAATATGTTCATGTATACAAAAAAAGGTTTCTTAAATTATTTGAGATTTACAACAAGTATTTGGGCAGTTCTGTGAATAAAGCACAAAATAGGAACTGTATACACGAGAACGGAATTTTGGATAGTGGCAGTCGAGGCTACGCCTGGCAGGGTGACGGGTCGGCTGAGCGACCTTTTCTCGGGCCTCCTGGTGGCTTTGTCGAGGGGACATCCGGTCCGGATCACTGCCAGAGAGGTGGCTACCGTGGACATCGAGGTGGTCGGGGTGGTGGCCGTGGGAGGTTTCGTCGACAGCCTCCGCCCCCGGCTGCTGTTGACCATGCGGCGACAGCTGTTGAGACAGATAATGCTCAGTCTACTGATCTTACTAGCCAGGCAATGGATGTGGTAACGGCCCTGGCCAATGTTGAGGTTCCTGTGTCTGAGACTGTGGCTGAGATGTTCGACATGTCTGATTCAGAGAGGGCGTCCAAGTGGGCGCGCAAGAAGGAAAGGATGCTTTTGTTACCGTTGTGGCGAGAAGGGCCATTTCATTGCGGAGTGCGTGGCAGAGCTGTGTGACTCGTGTGGCAAGCCAGCACATACTTCGGGAGACTGCCCGTTGTTGCGTGACCAGGCTCCGGCTCTGACAATGTATGGGCTATACTGTGCAGAGCTTTTGTTCTTTGAGTCCCCGGCCGCGAGGGAGACTCCCGAGGAGACACAGAGCTTGATCATAGGGGTTGTGAAAGCAACTCAGGGAGAGGTGACTGAGGCTCAGATTGTCCGGAGGCTTCAGAAGCTGGTACCGGGTAACTTCTAGTGGGAGCTGGTTAGTCTCGAAGCTAATGTCTTTAAGGTGGATTTCCCCTCTGTGGATGATTTGCAGAAACTGCTGAGCTTTGGCTTGTGTGGAGTTCCTGGTACTACGTGTATTTTGGAGTTTCACGAGTGGACGAAGGTGGAGCCTAAAGGAAATCCACTTACGCAGGTCTGGTTGAGGTTTTCGGGGGCTCCATCTAAGCCTTTGCAGGATGCTCAAGTTGTGGCCAGCATGGACATCATGGTTAGGAAGACGGAGAAAGTGGATATGGCTTTTACACGTGCGCATGGAGTGGCCCGGATTTTGGTGAGTGTTCTGAATATTGAGTTCGTGCCCGATGTGGTCCACTGGACATATAGGGGAGAGGTTTTCCCGCTCTATATAGAGTTCGAGGACACTGCTCTGTTTGCTGAGGAGGTTAATGGGAGTGATGTGGATATGCACGAGGGTGACGGCGATGCATGTGCCAAGGGGGCACCGACCGATTCCACACGAGAGGGGTCTACCGGTTCTCGCCCAGATGCCCAGTTGCCCAGGGATGGGACTGGGGTTGAGCCGGCACCCTCACCTTCGGTGCCTATGACTTCGTTGCGTTTTGGGTCCTTTGAGCCAGCCTCAGCGCCTCCCAGACTTTGGAGTGATCGGGTGGAGACTGACGCTGCGTTTGAACATACGCTTCCTTTGTTGGAGTTTGAGGATGCTGGAGTTGGGGAAGTGGAGCCGGAGGTCGCTTCTATTTCCCTTGCTTCACCTATTTTCGAGACTCCAGTGATATCTTCTACGTTCGAGCTGGGGCTTGGGGGAGGGGGTCGGGGCAGGTGGCCTTGACTTCTCCACTACCCATCCCGATGTCGGTGACGCCGGTCACGTCGGGGTCGGCCAGCGCTGTGAGAGGGAGCCTGAGGCAGGAGGCCTCAGCTCTTACCTTTCCGGTCGTGGCGGTGGCAACCGCGCCTCCAGTGCTGGGGGAGGGGGGGTTGGGGCAGGTGACCCTAGATCCCCCTTCCTCGTCTGCAGTCAGGAGGACCGCGCCTCCTACGACGTCGGCACTTCACTCTGAGCCGGTGGGTGGGGTGGGAGGAGGGATCGGGCAGGCGGCCCCAGTTATCCACTTTCCTGTCTTACCCGTGGGGAACTTGTCTAAGGGGCATGGGAGCCCGCAACCGCCTCCTCCGGTAGCCGTGGTTGACCCATTGCGGGACTCACCGCGAGGCTTTACTAGGGAGGAGGTTGTTGCCTTTGGCGGGATCCCGGACCCGGTCTCGACGGGGAGACGGATGAGTGCTCGCATTCACGAGCTTCCGGAGGTTGATGATATGCAGCAGCGGTGCGCGGTGAGGGCGGCCAAGCTTCACGATGCTGCGAACTTTTCTGGTATGTCCGTCAACATATCTAATTCTTTATTGCATTTCTCTAATGAGGAGATTATTAATAATGCAAACCAATTGGGAGTTACACTAGGTGTTATTGATAGTGAGATCTCCAATTCGGTGAATGATATGTTAGATTTGGAGGTGGAGCGTGCCTTAGAGACTATTCGTAATCTTGCAGCGGTTAAACTCATGAATGATGAGGAGATTGATGCGTTAGGGGTTAGAGTGCTCGATAATTTGTGTGCGGATCTAGCACCTTCTAGTCTTTAGTCTGAGGACGAGGATGTGCCCCTAGATTTTGCCGCTATTAGGTCCGTTGAGCCAAGTTATGAGGACCGGGTGACAGAGCCTAGTAAACCAAAGCATAAGTGGAAACGGAAGATTTATCCTGATTCTGCAGTTCGTAGGAGTGCTAGGATTCAGACTACTAAAAAATTCCATGACGAAATATGAAAGGAATCTTTTGGAATAGCAGAGGTCTGAAAGACTTGGCTAAAAGAAGGTTTCTTGCTGAGGCTTCTCTGGAACATTAGTTAGATTTTATTGCTTTATCGGAAACCGGTAGAGATAATTTTGTGTCGCAGTTTCTATCCTCTCTTGCGGGTGGTGTTGATTTCGATTGGCATTGCCCCCCTCCGCGAGGAAGATCGGGTGGTATCTTGCTAGGTGTGAGATGCGATTCGCTTGAAGTCCAAAGTGTAGTCATGGGTGACTTCGCGGTAAAGTTTCAAGTTAGGTCTAAAGTTGATGGTTTCAACTGGGCTTTGGTGGCGGTTTATGGTGCCGCACAACCCGAGCTTAAACCGGAGTTTCTGGCGGATCTTGTTCGAATCTGTAGGTCCGAGCAGCTTCCAATTTTAGTCGGGGGTGATTTCAATATCATTAGGAGGAGAGAGGAGAAAAATAATGATAACTTTGACGGTAGGTGGTCGTTTATGTTCAATACCATTATTGAAAGCTTGGATCTGAGGGAGATAGAGCTTTCTGGTAGAAAGTTTACCTGGGCTAATGCTTTGCCAAACCCAACATACGAAAAACTTGATCGAGTTCTCGCGAGCGTGGAGTGGGAACAGAAATTCCCTCTTGTCACGGTGCAAGCTCTCTCGCGGGGAATATCCGATCACACACCCATGTTCATGGACTCAGGGGGGCCGAACCACGTGGGAAACAAAAACACCTTCTCATTCGAGATGACCTGGTTTGAACGTGAGGGGTTCTTAGACCTGATCGCCAGGGAATGGGCTAAGGGTGTAGGAGATAGGACGGCGGTTGAGCGTTGGCAAAATAAGATTAGGCATTTGAGAAGTTTTCTACGGGGTTGGGCTAAGCACATTAGTGGGGTGTATAAGATTGAGAAGGATAGGCTCCTTTATCTTATACAGACCTTGGACTTAAAAGTTGAATCTCCGATTTTGCTGCCAGCTGAGCTCCAGATTAAAACTGAGGCGGAGAAGAGGTTGAAAGAACTTCTACGTGAAGAAGAGTTGAAGTGGGCTTTGCGAGCTAAGGTCCGCAAAGTGGTCCAAGGGGACGCGAATACTCAATTCTTTCACTTGATTGCCAATGGTAAGCACAGAAAGAAGTGAATCTTTCAGCTTGAGCAAGATGAGGGCACTATTTTAGGACGGGATAATCTAAAAACATATATTACAGACTATTATAGGCAGTTATTTGGTCCTCCGGAGGATAATTGTGTCTCCCTCGATGAGTCCAGGACTGGGGATGTGCCTCAATTGTCTGCTGCCGATAATGATATCCTGGTTGCCCAGTTCTCAGAGAAGGAGGTGTTTGAGGCTATTGCACAAATGAAAAACAATAAGGCTCTCGGACCGGATGGGTTCCCGGTCGAGTTCTATAAAAAGTGCTGGCACATTATTAAGGAGGATTTGTTACCTATGTTTCATGATCTGTTCTCTGGACAACTTCAATTATTTCACTTGAATTTTGGAATTATCACATTTCTCCCTAAGAAAATGGTTGCGGTGAGAATTGAGCAGTTCAGGCCGATCTGCCTTCTCAATGTTAGTTTCAAAATCTTCACCAAGATCGGGACTAATAGGCTCACATAGATTACACATTCTGTGGTGCAACAATCCCAAACTGCTTTCATGCCGGACAGAAATATCCTTGAAGGGGTGGTTGTCCTTCATGAAATGCTCCATGAAATCCACTCCAAAAAATTAGATGGAGTCATTTTTAAGGTGGATTTTGAGAAAGCGTACGATAAGGTCAAATGGCCATTCCTCCAACAGGCATTGCGTATGAAAGGTTTCGATGAAGCCTAGCGCCGACAGGTCGAATCATTTACGCAAAAAGGGAGTGTGGGAATTAAAGTGAATGAAGACATAGGTCATTATTTCCAGACACATAAAGGCATAAGACAAGGAGATCCGATGTCTCCTATCCTGTTTAACATTGTGGTGGATATGTTAGCAATTTTGATAGGAAGGGCTAAGGAGAATGGTCAAGTGGGCGGCTTGGTACCTCATCTTGTTGATGGAGGTGTATCCATCCTTCAGTACGCTGATGATACAATCATCTTTATGGAGCATGACTTGGCCAAGGCTGGTGTTATGCCTATTTGAACAATTGACCGGGTTAAAGATTAACTTTCATAAGAGCGAGCTGTTCTGCTTTGGTAGAGCCAAAGACGAACAGGAGTCTTACAGGCAATTGTTTGGGTGCGAGTTGGGGATTTTACCCTTCTCCTACCTAGGTACTCCGATACACCATCGTAGGCTGACAAACAGAGAATGGAAGTGCATCGAAGACCGATTTGAGAAGAAACTGAGTTGCTGGAAGGGTAAGCTCATGTCATACGGTGGCCGATTAATCTTGATAAATTCGGTGCTCACGAGTATGCCTATGTTCCTCTTATCGTTCTTTGAGGTCCCAGTTGGTGTTAGGAAAAGACTGGACTTCTATCGATCGCGTTTCTTTTGGCAAGGTGATGAACTTAAAAGAAAATACCGGCTTGCTAAATGGGATATCATCTGTAGACCGAAAGACCAAGGGGGTCTTGGAATTGAGAATCTTGAAGTTAAGAACAGATGCCTTCTTAGTAAGTGGCTGTGGAAGCTCTCGTCCGGGACTGAGGCCATATGGGCGTAGATCCTTCGTAGCAAGTACCTCCAGACTAAAACGTTGTCCCAGGTCACAGTCAGGCCGACTAACTCGCCTTTCTGGAAAGGACTAATGAAAGTCAAACAATCAATGTTCAATAGGACGAGGTTCGTTATTGGAAACGGTGCTAGTACACGTTTCTGGGAGGATACTTGGCTTGGCGACTCACCCTTGGCCATTCAATATCCGTTTTTATATCGTATTGCTCAACGACGTGAGGTGTTCGTTGCAACGATATTTCAATCTGTCCCCCTTAATATTTAGTTTAGACGAGTGCTAGTGGGCAATCGTTGGGACGAATGGCTCCATCTAGTTAGGAGACTCATGGAGGTTCAACTTTCTGACCAACCCGATGAATTACGCTGGAAACTGACTATGTCTGGAGTATTTACAGTTAAATCAATGTATATTGATGTTATTAATTCAAACTCCATTCCAACTTCCAAGACTGTCTAGGATGTCAAAGTCCCTTTGAAAATAAAAGTGTTTATGTGGTTTATCCATAAACAAGTTATTTTAACAAAAGACAACTTGATTAAGTGTAATTGGACAGGACCTACTAGGTGTAGTTTCTGTGATCGGGATGAGACGATTAAGCACCTCTTTCTTGATTGCCCGTTGGCCCAAGTCCTTTGGCGGACGGTCCACATTGCTTTTAATATTACTCCACCGAATTCTGTCAATACTTTATTTGGGACATGGCTTAATGGGATTGAGCCTGACTTAGCAAGACATATTAGGGTTGGAGTTTGTGCTCTGCTGTGGACTATCTGAAATTGCAGAAATGATTTGGTTTTTAACAGAACATCACGTATTCATTTTTTGCAGGTTATTTTCCGCACCACGGCAGTGATCCGTTCGTGGTCGCTACTCACTCCGATGGAAGCTAGGGAGCATTTGATTACTGGATCTATCCGTTGGGAGATGGTAGGTCGAGATATCTTCAACCGGTTTGGATGGCGGTCATGTAATAGGATAGACAATTAGTTTACCTGTCTATTTTTAGCCAGCCGGTTGTGGCGTCTCCTCTTGGCTAGTTTGTGTCGTTAGCATTTTAGGCTCTGTGTGAGCTGTCTTTTCTTTTTTTAGTTGAAGACTTTGGAACCTTGTTGGCACATTTTGTTCCTTTGGTTAATAAGATGGCCGTATGCATCACTCTAATGCAGAGGCCGGGGAGCCCCCCTTTTCGAAAAAAATGTGTGTTATGCCTCCATCTATGTCTGCATTTTTTTAGAATGTTTTGAAATGTAATAATATGAATTTTGTTGAATTTTGAATTTTTCAAAAACCGGCCTCCATGGAGCCCGAGCTCCAAAAGCAACTATCACAGTATACACTTTACATTGTTCGATAAGCTCAATTATTATAATCCACTTCAATGATAAACTCAGCCTTAACTGTTAGACTAATGTTACCTCTTGCATGCCTAAGTTTGTGTGCCCCATCAAAGCGAAAGCACCTATTATGACCCAAACCACCAACACGTCCGACTCAGGGCATATACAGTGGTGTTGTATTACAAGTATCATGTAAAATAAAATGCCGGACTGAAGGAAAGTGAAATCAGTAAAAAGGATTTCCTCCTCTTAATTAAGAGATAATCTCTTAACACAATATGCCGCATCAGTTTTTATTTAAAATAGCTAGTTATTAAAGATAATTAAGACTTAAAACAGGGTGTCATCCTTTTGGCTAGGCCCACAAGGAGCGCAACTAGCCAACCCGCGTGCGAGTCTTGGCTGACGCGATGTGCTTAGAGATTTCTTTTATAAAAATATGCCTTTAAAGGCTAGTTCGAAATGGTCTCGCTTTTTCGTTGAAGATAAGACTAACATATTATCCATTGTACACATATTTTTACTGTCATCTCTAAGTCAGGTGAAGGAGAATATCTTACGAACCACTATTAGAAGAAAAAAATGAGCGATGACCTCATGGGCACCTGAAACTTCTGCTTTGGGCTCGCCCCTAGATTTTCTGCTTCGCCAGCCCGAAGCTTGAAACGGGCCTCAAATGAATTAGAACGTGCTACCGCGCGCGGGCTGGCCCGCTCCCGCGACGGCCGCCTCCTCTCGCCCACAACCCAACGGGCCGCGCCTCCGTCTCCGGCCTCTTCACCGTGCCGCCGCCGCCGCCTCCTCCTGCCCACTCATCACCGCCGTCGAACCGGCCGCCTCGGCTCTGCGCCATTTGCACACCCTGGGAACCTCTCCCATAGCCGCTCGGCCCGATCTGCTGTGTATCGGCGGTAGCAGCGGCGGCGCTTCCTCTCCCCCGTCCCAGCCACCCCTCCCCGGCGAGCTTGTGCTCTTCTCTCGGCGTCGCCGGCGTGCTCGCCCTCCACTGGGTCTCTGGTCTGTGGGTGACATGCGGCGGCCTTGGCCTTGGACCCGGGTACGTTTGCCACAGCGGCCTCTTCCGAATGTCGGCTTCAGTTATAGTCTGCAGGAGTGGATACATAAGTTTCAGATAAATCAGTTGAAATTTTGTGCTACCACTTCATCTGAATCTACCTTGTCAGGCACTATGACATTGTCAAGCAGTCTTGAAATCGGCTTCACTGCCTCAGGGTTGAAGAACATTGCTGATCTGATGAGGCATTCACACAGTGGCACAGAGGATGTGACGTGAGGAAAAACGACGAATTACGATATCCCTCCCAGTGCGTGAATATGATCAACTCAAGAGTAAACGAACTTACACTGTCATGTCTGGATCTCTTATCCACGACCACGCGTGTTGAACCTTATTTTTTCTTAACGCAGAGCTTTGAACCTCCTTCTCATCTGGTGAGAACCATCCCCCGATTTCACTATGCAAAGACAAAATATTCAGCATCAGTTCTGTATTGCTCTGAACAAAGTACTCAACTTCACTAAGTTCAGTTCAGACTTCAAGCACCTAGTGTCTATCCAAAGCTTTTTCTGTGCATTGTCTGAAATTGTTGCCACAAATGCTGCAGTATTTGCCAGACTCTGCGAGTTCCTCAGGAAGATCCTCTCCTGCCGAGCATTATTCCGTGCCATCTCATCCTCCTAATGCATGTGTTAACAAGGTAAATACCGATGCTTTTTGACTTATGATTTATGCAACAGTAGTTTTAAGTTAGTGTACATTGGTAGTAGAAGATAATAAGATGGCAGGCGGTTCTATTACCGTTAGATCTTTCTCTACCATTTTGGTAGCTGAAAGCAGCAGTTCCTTGTCTATGAATGGTAACTTTGCAATACCCTGAAACCATTTATTAGTTGAAAATTAGTACAATTTATTTATTCATTGAAAGTTAGCATCAGAGTCCTTTTTGCATAACCTAGCACCTAAGGCCCTGATTGGACTCTCAGTTTCTTAGCGCTATACGTCTGTAAAATATACACGCCTTCATCGGTCATTTATCTTTTCAGGTGGAAATCACAAATGGCCGGTAATATACACGTGTAAAATAAATACAAGTGTAAATAGTTACACCGATTCCAAGCGGGACCTAAGGGGTGTAACCTAGCCATACTAAGCACATCAACACTTGATCAGTTTAAGTTGAAAGTATAAATTGATTCAGTTTCCCTAATGGACATGTGAACGAATAACTTACTTGTGACAAGAAACGTTTGCCATCTGGATCAATCTCGAACTCTGTTGATAAAATAATTGCATCTACATAAGCACGCCAACAATCTATTGTAATGAACTAAGAATGACAAACATACTTGGTGGATTTACTTAAATACCTGTTGGATAGGACATTTGTATTTTAGATTCTTCACAGCCCATTAATTTGCTGTAACATTTTGGAAGGGCACATGACAAAACATTCTTTTGTGGTGGCAAAACTGCCATGAGCTGATCAAATGGTGTTAGTGGTTTATCCATGGTGAAAGATATGTTGAATCGAGACAGACATTTGAAATCCGATGCAAAAGGAGCATAATAGAATGGGTAGCACCTGCAAGAACACAGATATTCTACCATTAGACATTTTTTTTTGCGGGGGTACCATAAAATATATTGACATAGAATGGAAACGTTTTTCTTGCACATATGTACTGGAGTTGTCAGATATCACTAGCATAGAAATACTGTGAAAGCTAGTGGTCCTTGGGACAAAAGTCATAATAACAACTCAGAGCCATGAAATTACGGAGTGTACGGAAACATATAGACAAAAATTGTACAATTTATATATGTTTTCTTCATACCAAGTCCATGAAGGAACTTCAGAAAAATAGCATTGAAGCATCCAGCATAATCCTTCTAAATACTTCTGAACCTAAATTACATATGAGAAGTGTTCAACCCGCAAAATAAATAATTCAAGTCAGTAAGGAAAAAAGAAACAGATTATATCAATCTAAATTTCCCATGGCCAGCCTCATGAGACTCCATTTGCACGAAGAAACAAGGGAAACCACAACCATTTCTGTCTGCAGCCTTCCAACTTCTTTAGAAGTTTCGGCACCAAGCTTCTCTCTGTAGAACCGGGATTTCCATCCTGGTCTTATCTGCAATAGATACATGAGAAACTGCACACATAAGAAATATCTCTAGCAATATACGCCACTAACCTTGTCTTGTTTGCAGGCTCCATTTTTAAAAAGGTCGTCCTTATTACAGAAAATATCGCTCACAGTTCTCCATAGCTCCCTGGTATTCTCTCTGACCTGATAATAGGGAATCAATCAGAAGTTCAAGCATTCCTTAATTTGTAGCAGAAATAAAGAGAACTCCAATTCATTAGACTCGTTAGGGATGCAAGTAGAAGTACTGCCTTGTGTGTCAAAAATGACTTGAACTCGGGGCGTTCTTCCTGACTAGAAGAACCAACGAGACCACTACACAACTTTTTTTAGCTAACTAATCCTTACCACATCGTCAGAGTCTCTTTCAAGGGAAGTCTCTACAGGATAAAAAAAATGCTGAGCAAATGATGTTTTCTTCTCTCCCCTGTCCTCTCCCTTGGCCCATTCGTTTACTGCAGCTTCACCCTGTATCTTGTGCAGTAACTTCTGCAGATAACTCAATAACAAAGCATATGTAAATGCTAATTGGCACTAGCGCGCACTACTGACAAGGATGATAACATACCTCTTGCAGTTCATATCTTTTGAGTAAAATTTTCTCTTCGCACAAGGACAGTTCATGAAAGAACTTCTCTAACCTTGTGACTTCCAGATACACACCGTATTTATCTTTAATCTGTTTCCCGTAGAAGCAAAATCACATAAAACTACAACCCAATGGCTAATCATCGGTGAAAGTAAAAAGGCAGAAATTCTCCAGGTACTTTGTCTGTGTTGACCATATAGCCCCCCATTTTGTTGAAGGTTGTTTTGTACACTTCAATGAGAAGATCAACTGCAAACTGTCACATCGAACGTAGATCAGAGGAACAATCACAGCAATGAATATGTTAAATTATTACTAGAATCTAACAACATACAATATACGTACTTCATTTATCTCTAGTGAAGGAATCCGTGGAATGAAATCGTTTCCTGTCAAGAAACAAATAAAGATAAAGTCATCTATTAGTCTCTCGGTATCTTGTTTGCAACCTGGTGTCTTCATTTCAAGCTCCAAGTACTCTCTCAGAACCCATATGTCCACAAACTGCAAAAGGAGGTGTTATTCCTTTAGTCAAAATGTGAACCTTTTGGTAATATTATTTCAGGGGAATAGACCTGATAAAATCTTGCGGGTATCCTTCCATTTGGATTATCGAACTCCCGCAAAATTGAAATGTGGACTTCGTGAGATGCCAACGCGAGCATGATCAGATCTGCATCCTGTGATAATTCTTCAGAGTTAACTAGGCAGTAGTGAACATGTCAAACATTGTGTTCGATTGAGATAATCAAGTGTGTCGTGCGGTTAAAGTTCATACATGCCCATGCAGACAATGGCGGGTGTTCGGATCATAGTTTTCCATGCTTCGTTGCGCGCGAATGAAAGACATGATCTTGTGCTCCCCTTCTCCAGGAACATTTGCATCAGAAAGTATTACCTTCAGTAAAAAAAAAGATCAACTGTGAACTCATCAACAATGACCAACCTGGACAAATTCAGCAAGATCCCACAGCCCCTAAGATACATGCTTTACGGTGAACCAAAAATCTTAATACTGTCAAGATGGAACAGAGTATTTAGATGGGGTCGCAATCACAGTTTCAGTGTGCTAGAGGTATATTTGTGAAAAATAACAATTAAAGTGGAGTTATTATTTATGTAAAATAAGGGAAATAGTAGTCTATT
>NC_041388.1:541729520-541797515 GCF_002162155.2 Triticum dicoccoides
CATGAACTCCATTTGCTTCACCACTTTGCCTGTTAAAAGATAAGTGCAAACCTTGATGTCTTTCCATTCAGGGTCCGTATTCAACCGTTCGTGGATGAAGTACTCCAGCGCTGCTGATATCTTCTCCATGAATTCCGTCCCTGGCATCTTGACAACAGGATTCTGAAGCTCGTACGTATCTCGGGGCATCACCTCTTTCCCCTGAGCTCTGAATATCTCCGTCAAGAGGATCGCTTCAGCCTCCTGGTACATATATGCATTGTGAATTTTATGATAAACAGTTATCTTGTCGAGGGAATGAAATGAAATAGACTTGAGAGCTCACCGAGTCTGCGCGATACTTGGCAGTTTTGAAGTACCTCTGTCGCAGCTTGGTCATCTTGGACATAGGGGCGACACCATCTGCGGTTGGAATTTGTAGGTGGATGATGCATATCATGGGAAAGAGGAATCAAGAGAAGTCATTTGTGTATCCA
This sequence comes from Triticum dicoccoides, assembly GCF_002162155.2. Lineage (NCBI taxonomy): Eukaryota > Viridiplantae > Streptophyta > Magnoliopsida > Poales > Poaceae > Triticum > Triticum dicoccoides. The sequence goes on from NC_041388.1 coordinate 541,729,997, forward strand.
GTGATCGATCCATGTATATAGTACTATGCACGGACCTACTGCCAAGTAAAGGAGCCTCCTTGGCCTGACCATGCGAAACAAGCGATCCAAGTAAGCGAAAAACCAATTGTACACCTGCGCGAATGCCAGTGAAATTAAGGCCAGCTCAAGAGTTCAAGAGAGTCAACAGACACCGGCTAGATTGCATGGCGATCGTCATGGTTGAGGTGTTTATTACCAGCCCGTTGTTGAGGCGGAAGCATTTGTGGATGATTTCATTCATGTCGAGGTAGAGGTTGTCGTAGATGATCTCTTCTTCTTCATCTTCATCCTCTTCATCGTCATCTTCTTCTTCAACCTCTTCTTCTTCCCCCTCTTCTTCCTCCTTTTCTTCTTTCTCCTCCTCCTCGTCCTCCGATGACGAGGCAGAGTAGACGTCGATGATGGTGCCGACGATTTTTGGGTACTTGCCCACGAGCCAGCTGAAGAAGGAAGGTATTCCCATGGCCGCTAGCTAGTACAGTAGAATCTTGGCATCTGGGAGAGAGTGATGAATTTCGTAACTGAGCTAGGCACCAACAAATCTTGGGATGTTTAGCTGGGAGCAGGTCGCAACAGATCGGTTGCTAATCTAGCTTGAGATGCTATCTTTGGCGACTACCTTTTCTTTTGCTTTGCTGAGTCGGCTTTGCACCATGCTTAAGACTTTCCACGAAGAGCACCTGCTATGGCTAAAGGCAGAGGATACACTTCCTCCTAGCCTTAGGAAGCCAGGTCAAGTCAATGCTCCCGCCATGATTAGAATAAGCTGCAGGAGTACTAGATAATCCGCATAGTTCCATGGTTGCACGAAAGCTCCTATGATTTCTGATAATAAAATTCCAGAGGCGTACCTTCGCCCCTGCTTGTTTTAGTGGGCCTTTTTTTGCCTTTTGTTTTAGGAATACTGAAAAATCCCGAGGTATAGGCGTACTGCTGGAACAAAAGAGAGAGAAACAACATGTTTGCACAACAAAGGTCGCACCGTTGACATATTATTATTATCGTTTCCTGCAATGGAGTGTATGGGTGTTACGGCGCTGCTAGAAGGAGGGCATGAGAGGGCCGGCCGGGGGTCTTTTGTCCACGGCCGGGCAAGATGGAAGGGATTTACTTGACTTTCAAGTAAGGCTTACTTGACCCCCTAAGCAAGCGATTCTTATATCTAATTAACCCTAAGACTAACGGGCTATACCGGCAGCCAAGGCCATTAGGCCCATTACGTACTCTAACAATGAGGGTGATCGATCCTCCTTTTCTAAAAAATACAATAGAGTGTACGTATGTACTAATTATATAAACACGTATGCATTGTTAATTGATTCTATAACTTTTAATTATCAATAATAAACAATTTGACAAGCTAAACTTACATAACTATGTTTTTTCCACACAGAAAAACTTACATGCTTTTATATGAAAGCAAAACAAAGGGACGCTGAGTGAGAGTAAAAGCTTTTCCGAGTGGCCCGGTACTTGATGTAAGAAGAAGAGAGTTGGTTCAGTTTATACAAAAAATATAGACCTAAAACCCACACAGAAGACGGTTTATTACGAGAAGAACCTCAAATCCAAACACACACCCACACTGCCCGGCTAGACAAGGTCTCGGGCGGCACACCTACCGTGACCTGCTGCCGAAGAGAGAAGCCAGAACACGGAGAACAACGAACCACGCCACCAGCCAATGATGCTTGACTGTTGAACGCACACAAAGCCACTGACATCCCACCGGAGAAAATCAGCGCCGGCAACACCAACAAAGCCGCATCTTCCAAAAATGTGCCTCAAATGAGCAAAATGATGTCAAGCGAATGCCGTCACCATTCGATCAAGAATTGATCTGGGTTTTCACCCGGAAGACGAACCCAGTGGTTGGAGACGGTTCAATACTCCACAACAATGTCATCAAGATGGAAACAACACGGGAGAGCATGCTTGCCACCGAGCACCAACAAAGCCAGGCTAAACTCTCGTCCGGACCAACGCAAAAAACCGCCATCAGCAGATTGTCGTGAGGACAGTGCCATTGCGTCGCCGGCTCTCAGCGCCTCCAAGGAGCCGCCGTCACCGGGACCCTCGTCCGTCAGACTACTGCCTCCCACACGACCAGTGACACAACACCAAAACCACCAACTAGGAGCCGCCGCTCCGGACCCACACGTAAATCACCAACCCGAGTCCATACCGGCAAATAAAAATCCGAGTCCAGACCAAGCTCTGCTAGGTGCATAGCGGAAACACAAACACACACTCGACCAGCAGCCCAGAGCCGCACCAACTGACCGCTTGGACTATACCCAGGCCACCGCCTCCATCCACCCACTTCCCCCATCTCCAGGTGGCATCCGAGGCCAACTCTTGCCGACGTTTGTGGCCTCTTCTCACCGTCCCTCACCTTCACGGACGCTGGCACGTCCTCGCCTTCACTTCTAAAGGCCTACTGCATGTACCGGGAGGGGCTAGGCTCTTTACCGGTTGCTACTCCACCATGCCCGGAAAGTGTTTGACGTTTTACCCACATGCTACCATGGATAACGGGGATGAGGTTTTTTCAATAACTTCATGTGTTCATTGACGATTCATCGTCAAACGATGACGAATTTGTGGTTGCGACTATGGTCGTCAATGATCACATTGCCAGACAGCGGCCGAGGTGTCGGGATCCCGGGCCATGCTCCAGCATCGAATCGCAACAGAGAGAGCGGTCATTTCTTACTCTTCGCCGGTTATTTATAGTGTACGTGTGCACTCTTCAATCCAAGCTTTTCTGGCGCCACTTCTGGATGGCGAGACATGTGTTCAACTGTATTCGAGGGGAGTGGTGGTGTATGATGATTACTTTAAGTGCAAGAATGATGCCCTTGGAAAGGTTGGCTTCTCCTCTTATCAGAAATGCATCATAGCTATTCAGATGCATATGGAATTCCCGGTGATCGCGTGGATGAGTATGTCCGCATGAGTGAGTCCACATGTCTTGCATCATTGTACAAGTTCTGCAAAGCTGTGGTGACAGTGTTTGGCCCAGAGTAATCGAGAGTACCAAATGCTGCGGATACAACCCGGTTGTTGGCGATCAATGAATCGAGAGGCTTTCCAGAAATGCTTGGTAGTATAGATTGTATGAACCGAAAATGAAAGAACTGTGAATTTGCTTGGTAGGGACAATATAAGGGGCATATTAAAGCTTGCACGGTCATACTTGAAGTTGTGGCATTACAAGATCTTTGGATTTGACACTCTTTTTTCGGCATGGCTGGTTCTCACAATGACGTCAACGTGCTTCGACGATCTCCAGTGTTTGAAAGGCTTGTAGAAGGCAATTGACCAGAGGTCAACTCTGAGATCAATGGCCATGAATACAATAAGGGATACTACCTAGCTGATGGTATCTATCCTCACTGGTCAATTCTTGTGAAGAAAATCTCCAATCAGGTAGGAGAGAAGAGGGCCAGGTTTGCCCAAGCACAAAAGAGTGCTAGAAATGATGTGGAGTGTGCTTTTGGTGTGCTCCAATCTTGATGTGGGAGGTGATGACTGCTTGTGTGATCATACACAACATGATCGCAGAGGATGAGCGTGATGACAACAGCTTCAACCAAGGATTTCAATTTCAGGGTGCAAATGTTGTGCCTGAGTATGGACCGGCCACATTTGCTAAGTTCACCCAATTTCACACAGAAATGCGTGATTGACCAACTCACATTCAACTTCAAAATGATTTGGTCGAGCATATGTGGACTCACCTTAGCAACCAATAGATGTATCAGCTCTTTTTCTTTCAATCTATTTGTGGCAATTTAAATTTCATTTGGTTGTAAACTATGAGATTTTCTGGCTATAAACTATAAGATAATTATTTGGTAGTAAACTATTTATTGTGATGTAAAAACTATGTGATTTATTTGATTGTAATATGCAATGTTTCTTTTTAGTTTAGATTTATATGCATGAAAGAAAAGGTGTAAATTTGGCCGCCTACCGGTCGGACGGACAAAATGGGTCGGTCAGTTGGGCGCACTCGTCAGCAATATGTTGCGGACGTGGCTGAACACCGTCCCCGGACAAAAAGCGGACCAAATCCGCGCCAGTTTGTGTTGGTGCATTGGATATGGCCTGACTAGTCATTGCTCGTGGACGCGCTAGGGGTGAGGGTCTGTATTTGGTGTCCGTGACTGTGCATGCTCTTAGAGTATCTACAACACAAGTATCAAAATCCGGCCTCCAAATGCCAACAATCCGATGCATTCATGAACCTTAAAATTCATTCCTCAAATTCATACTAACCATCCAGAATAAAATCCTACGTACTATGCACATATTTAAACTACTCATCGTCGGAGATGGGCGCCGGGTAGATGGGCGCGTGCGAAGCTAAGGCGCATCATCGTCTGAATTAGAGGTTAAGACCTCGTTGATCTACGCCCTCTCTTGACAGATGAAGCATTGGTTGTCCTCGACATAGGCCTTGTCCTGGATGGACTCGAGGATGGAAGATTGCTCCACCATCTCCTCCGCTTGCACGACCTCCTACTCCGCCATGGCATCCTGTTGGAGAACGTAGCATAAATTCAAAATTTTCCTACGTGTCACCAAGATCTATCTATGGAGTCATCTAGCAACGAGGGAGGAGTGGATCTACATACCCTTGTAGATCGCGCGCGGAAGCGTTCAAGAGAACGGGGTTGATGGAGTCGTACTCGTCGTGATCCAAATCACTGATGATCCTAGCGCCGAACGGACGGCACCTCCGCGTTCAACACATGTACGGAGCAGCGACGTCTCCTCCTTCTTGATCCAGCAAGGGTGAAGGAGAGGTTGATGGAGATCCAGCAGCACGACGGCGTGGTGGTGGAAGTAGCGGGATTCCAACAGGGCTTCGCCAAGCGCCGCGGGAGGAGGAAGATGTGGCATGGGAGGGAGAGGGAGGCGCCAGGGCTCAGGTATGGTTGCCCTCCCTTCCCCCCACTATATATAGGGCCAAGGGAGAGGGGGAGGGCGCAGCCTTGCCCCTTCCTCCAAGGAAGGGTGCGGCCAAGGGGGGAGGAGTCCATCCTCCCCAAGGCACCTCGGAGGTGCCTTCCCCCTTTAGGACTCTCCCCTCCTCTTGTCCCTTTGGCGCATGGGCCTCTAGGGGCTGGTGCCCTTGGCCCATGTAGGCCAAGGCGCACCCCGTACAGCCCATGTGGCCCCCCGGGGTAGGTGGCCCCACCCGGTGGACCCCCGGGACCCTTCCGGTGGTCCCGGTACAATACCGGTGACCCCGAAACTTGTCCCGATGGCCGAAATAGCACTTCCTATATATAATTCTTTACCTCCGGACCATTCCGGAACTCCTCTTGACGTCTGGGATCTCATCCGGGACTCTGAACAACTTTCGGGTTACCGCATACTAATATCTCTATAACCCTAGCGTCACCGAACCTTAAGTGTGTAGACCCTACGGGTTCGGGAGACATGCAGACATGACCGAGACGTTCTCCGGTCAATAACCAACAGCGGGATCTGGATACCCATGTTGGTTCCCACATGTTCCACGATGATCTCATCGGATGAACCACGATGTCAAGGACTTAATCAATCCCGTATACAATTCCCTTTGTCTAGCGGCATTGTACTTGCCCAAGATTCGATCGTCGGTATCCCGATACCTTGTTCAATCTCGTTACCGGCAAGTCTCTTTACTCGTTCCGTAACACATCATCCCGTGATCAACTCCTTGATCACATTGTGCACATTATGATGATGTCCTACCGAGTGGGCCCAGAGATACCTCTCCGCCACACGGAGTGACAAATCCCAGTCTTGATTCGTGCCAACCCAACAGACACTTTCGAAGATACCCGTAGTGTACCTTTATAGCCACCCAGTTACGTTGTGACGTTTGGCACACCCAAAGCACTCCTACGGTATCCGGGAGTTGCACAATCTCATGGTCTAAGGAAATGATACTTGACATTAGAAAAGCTTTAGCATACGAACTACACGATCTAGTGCTATGCTTAGGATTGGGTCTTGTCCATCACATCATTCTCCTAATGATGTGATCCCGTTATCAACGACATCCAATGTCCATGGTCAGGAAACCGTAACCATCTATTGATCAAGGAGCTAGTCAACTAGAGGCTTACTAGGGACATGGTGTTGTCTATGTATCCACACATGTATCTGAGTTTCCTATCAATACAATTCTAGCATGGATAATAAACGATTATCATGAACAAGGAAATATAATAATAACCAATTTATTATTGCCTCTAGGGCATATTTCCAACAGTCCCCCACTTGCACTAGAGTCAATAATCCAGTTCACATCGATATGTGATTAACACTCAAGGTCACATCCCCATGTGACTAACACCCAAAGAGTTTACTAGAGTCGACAATCTAGTTCACATTACCATGTGATTAACACTCGATGAGTTCTGGGTTTGATCATGTTATGCTTGTGAGAGATGTTATAGTCAACGGGTCTGAATCTTTCAGATCCATATGTACTTCGCAAATCTCTATGTCATCATGTAGATGCAGCTACTATGCTATATTTGGAGCCATTTCAAATAACTGTTCTACTTTACGAATCCAGTTTACTACTCAGAATAATCTGGATTAGTGTCAAAGTTTGCATCGGCGTAACCCTTTACGACGAACTCTTTTACCACCTCCATAATCGAGAAAATTCCTTAGTCCACTAGTTACTAAGGATAACTTTGACCGCTGTCCTGTGATCCATTCTTGGATCACTCTTGTACCCCTTGACTGACTCATGGCAAGGCACACTTCAGGTGTGGTACACAGCATAGCATACTGTAGAGCCTACGTCTAAGCATAGGGGACGACCTTCGTCCTTCCTCTTTCTTCTGCCGTGGTCGAGCTTTAAGTCTTAACTTCATACCTTACAACTCAGGCAAGAACTCCTTCTTTGACTGATCCATCTTGAACACCTTCAAGATCATGTCAAGGTATGTGCTCATTTGAAAGTACCATTAAGCGTTTTGATCTATCCTTATAGATCTTGATGCTCAATGTTCAAGTAGCTTAATCCAGGCTTTCCATTGAAAAACACTTTCCAAATAACCCTATATGCTTTCCAGAAATTCTACATCATTTCTGATCCATAATATGTCAACAACATATTCTCATCAGAAATTCTATAGTGCTCCCACTCACTTCTTTGGAAATACAAGTTTCTCATAAACTTTGTATAAACCCAAAATCTTTGATCATCATCAAAGCATACATTCCAACTCCGAGATGCTTACTCCAGTCCTTAGAAGGATTGCTGGAGCTTTGCATACTTATTAGCATCTTTCAGGATTTACAAAACCTTCCGGTTGTATCACATACAACCTTTCCTCAAGAAAATCGTCGAGGAAACAATGTTTTGACATCCTATCTGCAAGATTTCATAAATAATGCAGTGATTGCTAATATAATTCCAACAGACTCTTAGCATCGCTACGAGTGAGAAAGTCTCATCGTAGTCAACTCCTTGAACTTGTCGGAAAACATCTTAATGACAAGTCGAGCTTTCTTAATGGTGATACTTACCATCATTGTCCGTCTTCCTTTTAAAATCCATATGTACCTAACAGCCTTACGACCATCAAGTAGTTCTTCCAAAGTCTACACTTTGTTTTCATATATGGATCCTCTCTCGGATTATATGGCCTCGAGCCATTTTGGAATCCGGGCCCACCATCGCTTCTTCATAGCTCGTAGGTTCATTGTTGTCTAGCAACATGACTTCCAAGACAGGATTACGTACCATTCTGAAGTAGTACGCATCCTTGTCATCCCACGAGGTTTGGTAGTGACTTGATCTGAAGTTTCATGATCACTATCATAAGCTTCCACTTCAATTGGTGTAGGTACCACAGGAACAACTTCCTGTGCCCTGCCACACACTAGTTGAAGAGACGGTTTAATAACCTCATCAAGTCTCCACCATCCTCCCACTCAATTCTTTCGAGAGAAACTTTTCCTCGAGAAAGGACCCGATTCTAGAAACAATCCCTTATTGCTTTCGGATCTGAGACGGGAGGTATACCCAACTGTTTTGGGTGTCCTATGAAGATGCATTTATCCGCTTTGGGTTCGAGCTTATCAGCCTGAAACTTTTTCACATAAGCGTCGCAGCCCCAAACTTCTAAGAAATGACAGCTTAGGTTTCTCCAAACCATAGTTCATACGGTGTCATCTCATCGGAATTACGTGGTGCCCTATTTAAAGTGAATGTGGTTGTCTTTAATGCCTAACCCATAAACTATCATGGCAATTCGATAAGAGACATCATGGTATGCATCATATCCAATAGGGTGCAGTTATGATGTTCGGACACACCATCACACTATGGTGTTCCGGGCTGTATTAGTTGTGAAACAATTTCCACAATGTCTTAATTCTGTGCCAAACTCGTAATTCAGATATTCATCTCTATGATCATATCATAGATATTTTATCCTCTTGTCACGACGATCTTTCAACTTCACCCTGAAATTACTTGAACCTTTCAATAATTCAGACTTGTGATTCATCAAGTAAATATACTCAACATCTACTCAAATCATCTGTGAAGTAAGAACATAACGATATCCACTACATGCCTCAGCACTCATTGGATTGCACACATCAAAATGTATTACTTCCAACAAGTTGCTTTCTAGTTCCATTTTACTGAAAACGTGGCTTTCAGTCATCTTGCCCATGTGGTATGATTTGCATGTATCAAGTGATTCAAAATCAAGTGAGTCCAAACGGTCCATTTGCATGGAGTTTCTTCATGCATATACACCAATAGACATGGTTCGCATGTCTCAAACCTTTCAAAAATGAGTGAGCCCAAAGATCCATCAACATGGAGCTTCTTCATGCGTTTTATACCGATATGACTTAAGTGGCAGTGCCATAAGTAGGTGGTACTATCATTACTATATTATGGCATGAACATGTGTATCACTACGATCGAGATTCAATGAACCGTTTATTTTAGGTGCAAGACCATTGAAGGTATTATTCAAATAAACAGAGTAGTCCATTACTCTCTCCTTAAATGAATAACCGTATTGTGATAGACATAATCCAATCATGTCTATGCTCAACGCAAACACCAAATGACAACTATTTAGGTGTAACCCCAATCTCGATGGTAGAGGGAGCATGCGATGCTTGATCATATCAACATTGGAAACACTTCCAACACATATCGTCAGCTCACCTTTAGCTAGTCTCCGTTTATTCCGTAGCTTTTATTTCGAGTTACTAACACTTAGCAACCAAACCGGTATCTAATACCCTGGTGCTACTAGGAGTACTAGTAAAGTACACATCAACACAATGTATATCCAATATACTTCTATCGACCTTGCCAGCCTTCTAATCTACCAAGTATCTAGGGTAATTCTGCTCCGGTGGCTGTTCCCCTTATTACAGAAGCACTTAGTCTCGGGTTTGGGTTCAACCTTGGGTTTCTTCACTAGAGCAGCAGCTGAATTGCCGTTTCATGAAGTATCCCTTCGTGCCCTTGCCCTTCTTGAAACTAGTGGTTTCTCCAACCATCAACAATTGATGCTCCTTCTTGATCTCTACTTTTGTGGTGTCAAACATCGCGAATATCTCAAGGATCATCATATATGTCCCTGATATATTATAGTTCATCACGAAGCTCAAGCAGCTTGGTGGTAATGACTTCGGAGAACCATCACTATTTCATCTGGAAGATCAACTCCCACTCGATTCAAATGATTGTTGTACTCAGACAATCTGAGCACAAGCTCAACAATTGAGCTTTTCTCCCTTAGTTTGCAGGCTAAGAAAATCGTCGGAGGTCTTATACCTCTTGACGTGGGCACGAGCCTGAAATCCCAATTTCAGCCCTCGAAACATCTCATATGTATCGCGACGTTTCAAAACGTCTTCGGTGCCTCAACTCTAAACCGTTTAACTGAACTATCATGTAGTTATCAAAACATGTATGTCAGATGTTCGCAACATCCATAGACAACGTTCGAGGTTCAGCACACTGAGCGGTGCATTAAGGACATAAGCCTTCTATGAAGCAATGAGGACAAACATCAGTTTACGGACCTAGTCCGCATAATTACTACTATCAACTTTCAACTAAATTTTCTCTAGGAACATATCTAAACCGTAGAACTAAAACGTGAGCTACGACATAATTTGCGAAGACCTTTTGACTATGTTCAGGATAATTAAGTTCATCTTATGAACTCCCACTCAGATAGACATCCCTCTAGTCATCTAAGTGATTACATGATCCGAGTCAACTAGGCCGTGTCCGATCATCACGTGAGACGGACTAGTCATCATCGGTGAACATCTTCATGTTGATCGTATCTACCATACGACTCATGCTCGACCTTTCGGTCTCTTGTGTTCCGAGGCCATGTCTGTACACATGCTAGGCTCGTCAAGTCAACCTAAGTGTTTCGCGTGTGTAAATCTGTCTTACACCCGTTGTATGTGAACGTAAGAATCTATCACACCCGATCATCACGTGGTGCTTCGAAACGACGAACTTTCGCAATGGTGCACAGTTAGGGAGAACACCTTCTTGAAATTTTAGTGAGGGATCATCTTATTTACTACCGTCGTTCTAAGTAAACAAGATGCAAAAACATGATAAACATCACATGCAATCAAATAATAGTGACATGATATGGCCAATATCATATAGCTCCTTTGATCTCCATCTTGGGGCTCCATGATCATCTTGTCACCGGCATGACACCATGATCTCCATCATCATGATCTCCATCATCGTGTCTCCATGAAGTTGCCTCGCCAACTATTACTTCTACTACTACAGCTAACGGTTAGCAATAAAGTAAAGTAATTACATGACGTTTATGTTGACACGCAGGTCATAAATAAATTAAGACAACTCCTATGGCTCCTGCCGGTTGTCATACTCATCGACATGCAAGTCGTGATTCCTATTACAAGAACATGATCAATCTCATACATCACATATATCATTCATCACATCCTTTTGGCCATATCACATCACATAGCATACCCTGCAAAAACAAGTTAGACGTCCTCTAATTGTTGTTTGCATGTTTTACGTGGCTGCTATGGGTTTCTAGTAAGAACGTTTCTTACCTACGCAAAAACCACAACGTGATATGCCAATTGCTATTTACCCTTCATAAGGACCCTTTTCATCGAATCCGATCCGACTAAAGTGGGAGAGACAGACACCCGCTAGCCACCTTATGCAACTAGTGCATGTCAGTCGGTGGAACCAGTCTCACGTAAGAGTACGTGTAAGGTCGGTCCGGGCCGCTTCATCCCATGATGCTTCCGAATCAAGATAAGACTAGTAACGGCAAGCATATTGAACAAAATCAACGCCCACAACTACTTTGTGTTCTACTCGTGCATAGAAACTACGCATAGACCTAGCTCTGATACCACTGTTGGGGAACGTAGCATAAATTCAAAATTTTCCTACGTGTCACCAAGATCTATCTATGGAGTCATCTAGCAACGAGGGAGGAGTGGATCTACATACCCTTGTAGATCGCGCGCGGAAGCGTTCAAGAGAACGGGGTTGATGGAGTCGTACTCGTCGTGATCCAAATCACCGATGATCCTAGCGCCGAACGGACGACACCTCCGCGTTCAACACACGTACGGAGCAGCGACGTCTCCTCCTTGATCCAGCAAAGGGGAAGGAGAGGTTGATGGAGATCCAGCAGCACGACGGCGTGGTGGTGGAAGTAGCGGGATTCCAACAGGGCTTCGCCAAGCGCTGCGGGAGGAGGGAGATGTGTCATGGGAGGGAGAGGGAGGCGCCAGGGCTCAGGTATGGTTGCCCTCCCTTCCCCCCACTATATATAGGGCCAAGGGAGAGGGGGAGGGTGCAGCCTTGCCCCTTCCTCCAAGGAAGGGTGCGGCCAAGGGGGGAGGAGTCCATCCTCCCCAAGGCACCTCGGAGGTGCCTTCCCCCTTTAGGACTCTCCCCTCCTCTTGTCCCTTTGGCGCATGGGCCTCTAGGGGCTGGTGCCCTTGGCCCATGTAGGCCAAGGCGCACCCCCTACAGCCCATGTGGCCCCCCGGGGCAGGTGGCCCCACCCGATGGACCCCCGGGACCCTTTCGGTGGTCCCGGTACAATACCGGTGACCCCGAAACTTGTCCTGATGGCCGAAATAGCACTTCCTATATATAATTCTTTACCTCCGGACCATTCCGGAACTCCTCGTGACGTCCGGGATCTCATCCGGGACTCCGAACAACTTTCGGGTTACCGCATACTAATATCTCTATAACCCTAGCGTCACCGAACCTTAAGTGTGTAGACCCTACGGGTTCGGGAGACATGCAGACATGACCGAGACGTTCTTCGGTCAATAACCAACAGCGGGATCTGGATACCCATGTTGGTTCCCACATGTTCCACGATGATCTCATCGGATGAACCATGATGTCAAGGACTTAATCAATCCCGTATACAATTCCCTTTGTCTAGCGGCATTGTACTTGCCCGAGATTCGATCGTCGGTATCCCGATACCTTGTTCAATCTCGTTACCGGCAAGTCTCTTTACTCGTTCCGTAACACATCATCCCATGATCAACTCCTTGATCACATTGTGCACATTATGATGATGTCCTACCGAGTGGGCCCAGAGATACCTCTCCGCCACACGGAGTGACAAATCCCAGTCTCGATTCGTGCCAACCCAACAGACACTTTCGGAGATACCCGTAGTGTACCTTTATAGCCACCCAGTTACGTTGTGACGTTTGGCACACCCAAAGCACTCCTACGGTATCCGGGAGTTGCACAATCTCATGGTCTAAGGAAATGATACTTGACATTAGAAAAGCTTTAGCATACGAACTACACGATCTAGTGCTATGCTTAGGATTGGGTCTTGTCCATCACATCATTCTCCTAATGATGTGATCCCGTTATCAACGACATCCAATGTCCATGGTCAGGAAACCGTAACCATCTATTGATCAACGAGCTAGTCAACTAGAGGCTTACTAGGAACATGGTGTTGTCTATGTATCCACACATGTATCTGAGTTTCCTATTAATACAATTCTAGCATGGATAATAAACGATTATCATGAACAAGGAAATATAATAATAACCAATTTATTATTGCCACTAGGGCATATTTCCAACACATCCTCCATGGTGAAGCCTGCAGCCGGCTCCGCCTCCTCCTCCTCCTTGGGTTGGGGCTCTGCTTCCGGCGGCTGCTCCTGTTTCGCTCCTACTCCTCCCCCTCCTTCCCCGCCGGCTACTTGCTACCTCTTGAGCACTGCGTTGGTTTTCCTTTGAAGAGGAAAGGGTGATGCAGTAAATCAGCGTAAGTATTTCCCTCAGTTTTTGAGAACCAAGGTATCAATCCAGTACGAGACCACGCGCGAGTCACCTCGTACCTACACAAACAAATAAGAACCTCGCAACCAACGCGATAAAGGGGTTGTCAATCCCTTCACGGCCACTTGCAAGAATGAGATCTGATAGAGATAATAATAATAAGTCAAATATTTTTTGGTATTTTCATGATATAGATTGAAAGTAAAGATTGCAAAGTAAAATAGATTGGAAACTTGTATGATGGAAAATAGACCCGGGGGCCACAGCTTTCACTAGTGGCTTCTCTGAAGATAGCATAAGTATACGGTGGGTGAACAAATTAATGTCGAGCAATTGATAGAAAACGAATAATTATGAGAAAATCTAGGCATGATCATGTATATAGGCATCATGTCCATGACAAGTAGACCGACTCCTGCCTGCATCTACTACTATTACTCCACACATCAACCGCTATCCAGCATGCATCTAGAGTATTAAGTTCATAAGAACAGAGTAACGCCTTAAGCAAGATGACATGATGTAGAGGGATAAACTCATGCAATATGATATAAACCCCATCTTTTTATCCTCAATGGAAACAATACAATACGTGTCATTTCCCCTACTGTCACTGGGATCGAGTACCGCAAGATTGAACCCAAAGCTAAGCACTTCTCCCATTGCAAAAAAGATCAATCTAGTAGGCCAAACCAAACTGATAATTCAAAGAGACTTGCAAAGATAAACCAATCATACATAAAAGAATTCAGAGAAGAATCAAATATTGTTCATAGATAATCTGGATCATAAACCCACAATTCATCGGACCTCGACAAACACACCGCAAAATAAGATTATATCGAATAGATCTCCAAGAGAATCGAGGAGAACTTTGTATTGAGATCCAGAGAGAGAGAAGAAGCCATCTAGCTACTAGCTATGGACCCGAAGGTCTGAAGTAAATTACTCACACATCACTGGAGAGGCCATGGAGTTGATGTAGAGGCCCTCCGTGATCAATGCCCCCCTCCGGCGGAGCTCCGGAAAAGGCCCCAAGATGGGATCTCTTGGGTACAGAAGGTTGCGGAGGTGGATTTAGGTTTTCGTGATGCTCCTGGATGTTTGCGGGGTACGTGGACTTATATAGGAGGAAGAACTAGGTCGGTGGAGCAACGAGGGACCCACGAGGGTGGAGGGCGCACCCCCTGCCTCATGGCCTCCTTGATTGTTTCTTGACGCCCACTCCAAGTTTCCTGGATCACGTTTGTTGAGAAAATCACATTCCCGAAGGTTTCATTCCGTTTGGACTCCGTTTGATATTCCTTTTCTGCGAAACACTGAAATAGGCAAAAAAACAATTTGGGCTAGGCCTCCGGTTAATAGGTTAGTCCCAAAAATGATATAAAAGTGTAAAATAAGGCCCATTAACATCCAAAACATATAATATAATAGCATGGAGCAATAAAAAATTATAGATACGTTGGAGACGTATCAAGCATCCCCAAGCTTAATTCCTGCTCGTCCTCGAGTAGGTAAATGATAAAAAAAGAATTTTGATGTGGAATGTGTTGTGGAATTGTCACGGCAGATGTCCTAGTGAAAGGACTTAGTCGTGGAGCCATCGCGACTGGTTAGTTTGAAGGGGTTAAAGCGGACACAGGGACGTAAGAGAGTTTATACTAGTTCGGCCCCTTCGATGAAGGTAAAAGCCTACGTCTAGTTGTGATGGAATTGATGGAGTTTCGATGACTAGGGAGCAAACAAGCTTCGCCTATGTCTCGAGTTGTTGTGTGTTGTCCTTGAACCGCCACCGGGTCATCCCCTTATATACACGGGTGACTCCCGTCGGTTTACAGAGTCCCAATACCGGCTCATAGATGTGTCCGGTTTGGTCTCTACTTATTCCTAACTTACAATACAAGTTAACTACTAACGCCGGTTTACGGCTACAGGCCTTGAACCGACCATGGGCCTTGAGCCCTCATCTGCCTTCTTGGGCTTTAACATACTTAACTACTGACGAAGTTAACCCGGCCCAGATAGGCCGGTTTATGCCCAGTAGTAATATCCCCAATATTAGGCCCCAGATTGATTTGAACGGGTTCATGTCAATCCTTTAACAAAAGCTTCATCTTCAACATCTTCTCATAAATTGGTAAACCGCCATGATGTCATCTTCTCTGATTACTGTAAACCGGAGTGACGTCACCTGTCATAACGAAGCTATCCATTATGCTTCTTTGTTTAATAGATCTGTGGAAATCGAGGCGACAACTCCATTTCGTGGCCCCTTGATTGTCACGCCTGACACCTGTTCTTTCGCCTTATAAATAGGACCGAAGGGTCATTTCTTTTCTCCCCTTCGTGCCTTTCTTCTTCGTCTTCCTCGCGTCGCCAGCCTCGGAGCTCCGCCGTCGTCGTCGACCTCTGCTTCAACCTTGGCCGCTGCATCAACCTGGGCGCACCAGAGCATCGCGGCAACCTTCCGCGTCTTCCTCAGCTCCGGTAAATCTTCTATCCTTTCCCCCGCAGATCTGACCTAGGGTTTCACAGTTCTTCAGTGTTCATCGTCTGCCTCTTGCTCATACGATAGATCTTTAGATGACTCCGCAAAACTTTATTCTGTACAATGGTAGTTGTTTACCCTTCGCCTTTACTTACACATCTCAAAACCATAGATCTGTATGTACGTCTTGCTCATTGATTCGGTACTGCTCCTTTTGGACCTCTGAATACTTATCTTTTTTCTGAACTTGCTTCAGATCCATCGTTGTAGACAAATCTTATGAAATCTGTTTCTATAAACTTACTCATCTGCTTCAATGTTTCAACCAGGCGGTTTAACCTTGTAGAAAAATTTTTCCAAACCGGTATATACCATTAGTCCCCTTATTGAACTGCCAGATGTTGTTGCTTCATAAAACTCCGATTCAGATAGTTCTGTCTCTGGTTTAACATTGCACATACCAATGTACCTTGATCAAATGCATTTTTGAACCGGGATCTTCTACCTTGTAGATTCCATCATGGCCAAGCAAGTATATGAGTGCAATTGGGTTCCTTCTCGCGTCACAGAGGCTCAGCTGGATGATCTAGTCCTGATCGGCGCTTTAGGCAGCAAAGATACCATCCATTGGAGGGCTCCTGGCAAAGAATGCCCTCCCACTCCTCAAGAAGGAGAGGTTGTTGTTTTCGTAGATCACTTAGCTCGGGGCTTTAAGCCACCCGGTTCTAAATTTTACCGGGATGTTTTGGCTGATTTCCAACTCCATCCACAAGACACTGGCCCCAATTCTGTTACAAATATGTGTCACTTCCAAGTGCTCTGTGAGGCGTTCTTTCAAGAGGAGCCCATAGTGGAATTGTTCAGAGACCTTTTCCATCTAAACCGCCGTACTGAGTTTACTGACGGCTCCAATACGGAGTTGGGTGGCGTGGCGATCTAGAAAAGGAAAGAGGTCACATACCCTCACGCCAAACTGCATAGCCACCCCAAAGAGTGGAATCAGACATGGTTCTATTGCAAAGACACCTCCCCTGCTGGTGAGAATCCCTTGCCTGGCTTTCGTCCGGAGCAGCTCAGCAATACACACCCTTTTTCGCAAAGATTGACTGCCCAGGAGAGAAGCAAATATGCTCCTCAACTGTCGAAGCTCAGAGCCTTTATGGCCAACGGTTTAACAGGGGTTGATCTCGCTCGCTGTTGGATATCATGGAGCATACTGCCCCTTAGTCAGCGCTCCGGTTTGATGTGTGAGTATACCGGCAGTGTTGATGACCCACTGCGACATTCCAAAATCCAGCTCACCGATGAAGAAATCACAGAGGCTGTGAATAAGATGCTGAATGAACCGGAACATATCTGTGCTAAAACGGCCTGCTTCCCTTCTGTGCCACCAACAAATCGCCAGCTGTAAGACCTTGATTTTTCCTTTTGCTGAATCTGTTATTGACATATCTGGTCATTGTTTAATATCAGTGTCTGTGTAATCAGGGCAATGATCCGTTTTGGAGCAAGAAATTGCCGCAGGAGAAACCAGAAAAACCAGACAAATCGAAAAGAGCAACCCGGCAAAAGACTAAAGCTGTAAAGAAGACTGCCCACAGGAAAAGAACTACTGCATCTTCTAATCCGGCCCCTGATGATGATGCGGATAATCCGGACCTTGAGGTAGAGCTTGACTCACTTGGCTTATTTTTCATGCGTTTTATTGATGATGATATTTGTCAGGATGATGCCGAAGCCAGCCACGCTGATGCTGCAGAGGTAATTATTCTCTCTTCCGATTCAGAACCTTTGCCTTCGCTAAAAATCTGTCAGGCAAACCGGAAAGTTAAATTTTCTCATCCTCTTGCTTATTTGGATCCCAAATTTCTTATGAAGACCCAACAGCACGAAGCTTGTCGCACAACCCGGCACAGCGGCCAAGTAGTTACCTCCGCCGGTTTACCGAACAGTCCGGTTCGGAAACGCTGTTCAGAGGTCTCTAATTTGCTTGTCAGTGATTGTCCTAAAGTGGGCTGCTTTCGTCAACCTCTTAATCCATCTGACTCCGATTACCAGGTTACTTCCCACTCATCTTCTGGCGAGTCATCGGCTACTCAGCTGCCACCGCTCAAAATAGTGCTTGGGTAAGCTATACTTATTATGATATTTGCAGCACATCGCCTTAGTACATATGCTGTATTTGATTTTGTTATTCTTTTCAGGGCCAAACCTAGGCCAGGCAAGAAGGCCCGCCTGGACAAAGCGGCCGAAGAAGATGCCGTTCTTGAGCCAGGCAAGACACCCGATCTTGAAGTAGCTATTCCTGAGGATATACCCAACGATCCACCGTAGCAAGACGACGATCTTATTGCTGAAGAGAGACCTACTGATGCCTCAGGTCTTGTCAATCAGCCCACAGGCTCCATCCGGATTGAAAGATCCACCGGTCTAGCAAAACCTACTGACAAGCCAACAGCCCCAGTGCAAACCGGCGATACTCAGGAGGATGAGCTTGTCATTACTGGCACTGGCCATACCGAGCCAAGCAATCCTGTTGCTTTGTCCAAACACTCTGCCAAGGAAGAATTTGCTGCCTTTGGTAAAGGCAAGTGGAATGCTGATCTGGCAACTTACGCTGCTCTGAACGCCCAAGATATCCATTCCGGCTACCTGAACCGGCTGTATACCAGCCATGACTATGAAGCCAGTCTGGTTAATATGATGAAGGATAAATACGAGGTAACTTCCATATGCTCTTTCCTGCTTGTATGCTTCAATACTTGCTGACTCTCCTAGCCCCCAAGGGCCGGTTTGTAATCTTCTTTCAAACCGGGACTTACTAATATAAATCTTAATACTTTGAAATTCGCCGATGTAGCCCCCAAGGGCCGGTTCAACTTAGCGTAGTTAAACCGGTACTTTAAGTAATTGAGATTGCCGCATCAGAATATATATACGAGCAAATAGCCATTAGCCCCCAAGTGCCAAGTTGAATACTTGTATTGATCTTGGGACTTTGTAAGCAATTGAAAGATGAAGATCGAATATGCATTAGCCCCCAAGTGCTAAGTGCATAACTTGTTATGTGGTTGGTACTTCAATCCTTGTACCGTTTTGTTGAAGCATATAACTGTCTGCATGCAGGCGGAGCTGAAAACAAAAGAAAGCTAAGTCACCGATCTCCAAGAAAACCTGAAAACCCAACAAGCTGAAACCTCCAAAGCAAAAGAGGAATTAGCCAACGCTTTAAGCGCCATGGAACAGCTTAAGGAGAGCTTCAAGAAGAAGCGGGCGGATTGGGCCACTGAAAAGTCCGCTTTAATCAAACGAGCAGAGGATGCCGAGGCTGCACTAAAACCAGTGGCGGATGAACTGACCAGCATAAAGCAGCACGTGCATGCCATGACTACAGCTATCTTTGGTAAGTCAGTTTTACTTCTGAATTGGCTCTGCCTTCTTACAGAGTTGCTGGTTTATTAACCCTTTATGGTATTTCAGGGACACACATTGGTCACTTGGGGTCAGATGTGCGGAAGAAACTGAAAGCCGCCTATGCATTGGTTGAACAATTGTATACTGGTGCCCAGTGGATCATCTGTACCGCATCCCATAACAAACCGGCGCCCACTTTGATTCAAGACACTCTGATGAAACTGTCGGTGCTTCCTGCCCGGGTTGAAGAGCTGAAGAAATCTGCTGCTCGAACCGGTGCGATCAATGCCTTAATCCGGGCAAAAGCTTGGGTGCCGGATTTTGATCCTATTGAAGCGGCTCAGGGCTATCCCAGCTTGAAGGAAGATGGGTCAGAGTTTGGTGAAGCGGGTCTGCGAGCAATAAACCAGGAGGTACATCCGCTAGCTTGTCAATTGGCTGAAGAAGCAGACTTGTCTCATTATCAAGCCCAATATGACAATCAGAACAAGCGAATAGCTGCACCAATCCATGAATTGGAAAATCTGATCCCTCCAATCCGTAAGCATACTTACGCTCCCGATATTGACCCGTCATTGCTGATCCATGATGAAGCTGTTTTTCAAGCATTAATGGGAATCGACTGGAAAACTGTTGATTTCCAGCCACTAGGTAGAGAAACGGAGGCTGAAGTGGCGCAGGATGACCCACAACCATCAGGCCAGGCTGGTGACCAAGCTTGAACCGGAAGCCGGTTTTAAAACTACCTCTCCTTTGCGAAAAACAATGATATTATTATGGGCACCGTGTTGCCTTGTAATAGGCTAGCTGATACTTTTGATGTTGATATGCCTTCGTGCATAATTTGTTCTTCCTGTGGTGATGAACTTTCCAAAGCACTTTCTGCAATAAGGAACTCTTCAAGTGCCACCGCGGTTGTTACCGTCAGGCAGAATATGATGTCTGTATATATGAAGTCAAAACATCCAAGAATTCTTAAGTATATGACCAAATTTTTGAGATACATAATACCTGCCATCATTGAGCGTGAAGTTGGCTTGGCCAATCTTGAAGCGGAGTTTTGCAAACCCACACTGTTGGAGGAGATAACAGCTTCTGTATATATATGACGCTGGTTTACCATGTAAAACCGTGCCAGGTTATAATAAACACCGTGTTACTCCATAAGAGGATGTTAACAACAAGGATCAAACCGGGCAAATAGTCTCCGGATTGACGTGAACTGTGTTCCGTCAATTGATTGGTTGAAAACTTTGTCGGTTTAAAAAATGCAATAAAAAAGAAAAAAGTATCTTGCAAAGAAAAGTGCGAAGCAAAAGCAATGACAAAACCATTTGCAAAAAAGGTTTATTTGAGCTGATCAAATGGCGTTACCATGGCCGAATACGACCAAGCTCCTGTTAGGTGTAACTATGGTTCTAGTCAGCTAGGTCCCCAAATGAAACCGTGGCATTTATGCCGACCAAGTGGCATGGCAATGGTTTGGGTTCGACCAAGCCCCCAAGTGATTCTGTGGCCTTAGGTCGATCAAGAGGCATGACTGGTTCCGACGTGACCAAGTCCCCAAGTGATCTGGTGGCTCTCGCCTATCAAGAGGTATGGTATTGGTTCGGACACGACCAAACCTCCAAGTGATATAACATGATGCTTTTTAAAAAGCGAACTCAAGGGGTAAACCGGAGGCCGCTTTAGAACAACTCCGTGTAACCACACATGATGTAAAAGAACAGATACCCCGCTTTAGCTGAGGTTCCGGTTTATTATATTTAACCATAATATATACGTCGTTGTAATATGTACATAAGTATAACCAATGGCTCAGGTATAATAAGGCCGAAGATGAGCTATGTTCCACGGCCTGTTGGTCTCCTCCTCTGATGTACGTGAGTCCTTATGCTCTCGAATATCGATCAGATAGTATGACCCGTTGTGCAGATTCTTGCTGACCACGAAAGGCCCCTCCCAAGGTGGGGATAACTTATGCATATCAGTCTGATCTTGGATGAGCCGAAGCACCAAATCTCCTTCCTGGAAGGTTCTGGTTCTGACTCGGCGACTGTGATAACGCCGAAGATCATGTTGGTAAATCGCCGATCGGGCGGCTGCTATGTCACGCTCTTCATCCAACCGGTCCAAAGCATCTTGCCGTGCTATCTCGTTGTCCGCTTCAATATAAGCCGTCACACGAGGTGAATCATGACGGATATCACTGGCGAGAACCGCCTCCGCTCCATAAACCATGAAGAACGGTGTGTATCCTGTTGACCTGTTGGGTGTTGTATTGATGCTCCATAACACAGATGGTAATTCTTCTACCCAACAACCCAGCGTTCTCTGCAAAGGAACCATGAGCCGGGGCTTGATGCCTCTCAAGATCTCTTGATTAGCTCTTTCTGCTTGACCATTGGACTCTGGGTGTGCCACTGATGAAACGTCGAGCCGGACGCGCTCCCGTTCGCAGAACTCCTTCATGGCACCTTTGGACAAATTGGTACCATTATCTGTGATGATACTGTGTGGAAAGCCAAACCGGAAAATCACTTTTTTAATGAACTGAACCGCCGTGGCCGCATCACACTTGCTATCAGGTTCTGCCTCCACCCACTTTGTAAACTTGTCAACTGCCACCAGGAGGTGGGTCTTCTTATCTTTGGACCTTTTGAAAGGCCCAACCATATCCAGCCCCCAAGTCGCAAACGGCCAAATAATTGGAATCATTCTCAATTCTTGAGCTGGTACATGAGCACGTCTTGAGAACTTTTGGCAACCATCACATCGTCTGACCAGATCCTCTGCATCAGCATGAGCAGTTAACCAATAGAAGCCATGGCGAAACGCTTTAGCCACCAGAGATTTTGAACCGGCGTGGTGACCACAATCTCCTGCGTGGATCTCACGCAAAATTTCACGGCCTTCTTCAGGAGACACACAACGTTGAAATGCTCCTGACACACTGCTATGATGCAACTCGCCGTTGATAATAGTCATGGACTTGGATCGCCGGATTATCTGTCTGGCCAGAGTCTCATCCTCTGGTAACTCGCCCCGGTTCTTGTACACTAGGTAGGGAAGCATCCAATCCGGAATAACATGAAGAGCCGCCACCAATTGAGCCTCTGGATCAGGAATAGCCAAATCCGCTTCACCAGGGATCTTGACCGACGGGTTGTGCAGCACATCCAGAAAAACATTGGGCGGAACCGGTTTGCGCTGAGAGCCCAACCAGCTTAAAGCGTCCGCCGCTTCATTTTTTCGCCGGTCCACGTGGTCCACCTGATAGCCTTTGAAATGACCTGCAACAATATCCACCTCACGACGATATGCCGCCATGAGTGGATCCTTAGAGTCCCAAGTGCCAGACACTTGCTGAGCCACGAGGTCCGAGTCACCGAAGCACTTAACTCGACCTAGATTCATCTCCTTAGCCATCCGAAGACCATGGAGCAAGGCTTCATACTCAGCTGCATTGTTAGTATAAGGGAACATTAAGCGGAGAACATAACAAAACTTATCACCTCATGGGGAAGTTAATACGACTCCAGCCCCCGAACCTTCCAATTGCCTGGATCCGTCAAAATGGATGGTCCAATATGTGTGATCCGGCTTTTCTTCAGGTGCTTGCATTTCCGTCCAATCATTGATAAAATCAACCAGTGCTTGAGACTTAATCGTCGTCCGAGGCACATACTTCAAATCGTGCGGCCCAAGCTCTATAGCCCACTTGGCAATCCGGCCAGTTGCTTCCCGGTTCTGGATGATATCCCCCAAAGGAGCAGAACTGACCACCGTAATTGGATGCCCTTGGTAGTATTGTTTAAGCTTCCGGCTTGCCATAAAAACTCCATACACCAGTTTCTGCCAATGCGGATACCTTTGCTTGGACTCAATGAGCACCTCGCTTATATAATAGACCGGTCGTTGAACCGGATGCTCCTTACCTGTCTCCTTTCGCTCCACCACAATAGCCACGCTGACCGCCCGAGCATTAGCAGCAACATATAGCAGTAACGGCTCCTTGTCAATGGGAGCGGCGAGCACAGGCGGATTGGCCAATTGCCATTTTAAGTCCTCAAATGCTTCATCAGCAGCAGAACTCCATACAAACTGATCCGTCTTCTTCAACATCTGATACAAAGGGATGCCTTCTCACCAAGACGACTGATAAACCGGCTTAACGCGGCAATCTGGCCTGCCAGGCGTTGAACATCATTGATACACTTCGGTTTAGCCAGGGAGGTGATGGTTGTGATCTTCTCCGGATTAGCCTCAATTCCCCTATTGGACACCAGGAAGCCTAATAACTTGCCCGCCGGTACACCAAAGACGCATTTGTCCGGATTAAGCATCATCTTGTATGTCCTCAAGTTATCAAAAGTTTCCTTTAAATCACCAATCAGAGTCTCCTTCTCCCTGGATTTAACCACGATATCATCCACGTAGGTGTGTACATTACGGCCAATCTGTTTGTGTAGACAATTTTGCACACAACGTTGATAAGTTGCATGTGCACTCTTGAGCCCAAAGGGCATAGACACATAGCAGAAGGCTCCAAAGGGAGTTATGAATGCCGTTTTCTCCTGGTCCTTAACTGCCATTTTGATCTGATGATAGCCAGAATATGCATCCAAAAAACTTAAACGCTCATAACCCGCCGTAGCATCAATAATTTGATCAATACGGGGGAGGGCAAAAGGATCTGCTGGACAAGCTTTATTAAGATCTGTGTAATCCACACACATGCGCCAGGTGCCGTTTTTCTTAAGGACCAGCACCGGATTGGCAAGCCACTCAGGGTGAAAAACTTCAACAATAAAACCAGCTGCTAAGAGCCTAGCTACCTCTTCTCCAATTGCCTTGCGTCTTTCTTCGTTAAACCGGCGGAGGAACTGTTTCACCGGTTTGTATTTAGGATCCACATTAAGGGTGTGCTCAGCGAGTTGCCTCGGTACACCTGGCATGTCAGAGGGCTTCCATGCAAAAATGTCCCGATTCTCATGGATGAACTCGATGAGCGCGCTTTCCTATTTCGGATCCAAATTAGCACTGATGCTGAACTGCTTGGACGAATCGCCAGGTACAAAGTCAACAAGCTTAGTTTCTGCTGCCGATTTGAACTTCAGGGCCGGATCATGCTCCGTAGTTGGCTTCTTTAATGGAGTCATGTCCGCCGGATCAACATTGTCCTTATAATACTTCAGCTCCTCGGTGGCACAAACCGACTCTGCATAGGCCGCATCACCTTCCTTGCACTCCAAAGCGATTTTACGGCTTCCGTGAACCGTTATTGTCCCCTTGTGACCAGGCATCTTGAGCTGCAAATACACATAACAGGGCCGTGCCATAAACTTGGCGTAGGCCGGTCGCCCAAATAGGGCGTGATATGGACTTTGGATTTTCACCACTTCAAACATCAATGTCTCCGACCTGGAATCATGATCATCCCTAAAGGCCACTTCCAGAGCTATCTTACCAACAGGATATGCTGATCTGCCAGGTACTACACCGTGGAACACCGCATTAGACGGTTTAAGATTTTTATCTGTCAGTCCCATACGACGGAAGGTCTCATAGTACAAGATATTAATGCTGCTACCTCCATCCATGAGAACCTTGGTGAACTTGTAACCTCCCACCTGAGGCGCCACCACCAGAGCCAACTGACCTGGATTATCGACTTGGGGAGGGTGATCCTCTCTGCTCCATATGATTGGCTGTTCAGACCAACATAGATAACGGGGCATGGCCGGTTCAACAGAGTTGACCGCCCGCCTCTGAACCTTCCGGTCTCGCTTGTCCAAGCTAGTGGTGAAGACATGGTACTGCCCACTACTCAACTGCTTTGGGTTGCTCTGGTAACCTGACTGTTGCTGCTGTTGGTTGTAACCACCCTGATTGTTCTGACTATTTTGACCATTATGTCCGCCCGGATTACCATTAAATCCTGAGCCGGAACTTCCTCCACCGTAACCTGGCCCGGATCCTGAGCCACCGCCAGATTCGTGATCATACCGGAAATTATTAGAATTCTTGAACTCCTGCATAATAAAGCAATCCTTCCAAAGGTGGTTTGCTGGCGCCTCCTTCGTCCCATGTCTTGGACAAGGCTGGCTTAGCAGATAGTTTAGGCGGTCTGGGTTAGGGTTGGGTGCCCCATTACGATTTTTCGGTTTACCCTTGCGTCGCTGGCCATTGTCCTGTGCGTTGGTATTAGCCACAAAGTCCATGTTACCATCCGCTTTACGCTTGCCTCCACCACCATTGCCTGCCCAGTGATGCTGCTGACCTTTGAAGTTGCTGTTCCTCTTTCCCTTCCCTGTCTTGTCATCATCAGATTCGGGATCCTTGGTACTATCAGAATCAGCATATTTCACCAAAGCGGCCATGAGGGTCCCCATGTGAGTGCAATGACGCTTCATCCGTCCCAACTTTAGCTTCAGGGGCCCAAACCGGCAGTTGCCTTCTAGGGTTAATACTGCGGTGTCAGCGTTGATGCGGTCTGATGAGTGCAACACTTGTGAAACCCGGTGCACCCAATGAGTCGTTGATTCTCCTTCCTCCTGGATGCATGCAGCTAAGTCCACTATCGACTTAGGCTGTTTACATGTATCCTTGAAATTGCTGATAAACCGGGCTCGTAATTGGGCCCATGGACTGATAGAATTAGCCGGCAAGCTTTTTAACCAAGTATGGGCCGTACCTTCAAGCATCATGGTGAAGTATTTCGCACATGCCGCATCATCCACATCAAGCATCTCCATGGCCATCTCATAGCTCTCCACCCATGTCTCTGGAGGCTGATCCGCCGTGTAATTTGGTACCTTGCGCGGGCCCTTGAAATCCTTGGGCAGGCGCACATTGCGTAAAGCGGGGATAAGGCAAGGCACCCCCAAAGAACTAGAAGTAACACCAGGTTCGATCAAGATGGTTGGACGAACCGGCGTGAGCTGCCGAGCCTGATGCTGTGTGGCTAACTCGGCCTCCCTGCGCGCTCGGGCCCGGTTCACCACTTCCTGAGCGTTATCAGCACCACCCGTCGGGTTGTTGCCACGGGGTGCTCCACATCGTTCGTTACTCGACACTGCCAGTTCATCCATATGTCTGCTATAGCTCCAGCTTGGACGGGGGGTCGAGTGGATCCGGTCGCGGCTGTACGAGTATGCTTCCTGTTGGACCAAAGCTGTCCTTAGAAGCTCCTTGACCCGTCGCGTCTCTACTGCCTGCGGCGAATCACCTTCAATTGGAATGGCCTCTAGCCGTGCAGCAGCGGCAACAAGATTGTCCATCGGGTTGGAGTAGTGACCCGGAGGTGTTAAAACAACCTGAGGTATAACGGTGTTTTGATGAGGCGGGTCCATCTGACGAGGCTGAACCGGTGCACCGGTCCCGGGAGCTTCCACCCGGTTTCCCTCCAGCGGATTGCCGGTTCCTACTCCTGGAGTGTTGAAAAGGTCTCTGGCCTCAAAAACCGGAGGCAAACGGGATCGGTACATCCTCCTCATGACTTCCTGCGACGCACTCTGGTCCAACATGAGCCTGTAGGCTTGTGCGTCTAAAGCGGCCCGCTCTATGGCCATCCTGGTGTCCTCAGCTGCCAGATCTGCCTTGGCCTGGGTGATCTGTTCCTTCACTTTTGCAATCTCGGCGTTGTGAACGCCCTGATCCGCCGGATTAGCCTCCGCCATAAGCACAACCAATGCATCAAATAGCTCTGATAGAACTTGAGCCGGCGGGCGCATAGGGCCTCCTGCCCCGACAGCCGTCGCCACTGCTGAACTGGAGGTTGTTGCCGCAGCGGTCGAAGAATGAAATGTTGCTTGTGTGCCAGTCATGAATATTCCAACCCGGTTGGGCAGATCAGAGGGGTCCGGAATACTGTCGCCATCGGAACAGCCCCCAATCCGGCCGTCTTGTAGCTGATAAAGAGATTCGGTTTCTCCGGTCGATGACTCGTCCTCGGAACAAACGACGGTATCGCCGTGAGATTCCGATCCATCCTCATAATTTCCTTCATGAATGACTCCCACGAGGGCACGCTTCATGGCCGATTTAACCCGAGCGGATCGCGCACGCTGAGCCGTCTCGACGAGGTCGGTGCAGATGTCCGGCTCAGGGCCCGGTTCACCGATCTTGCCAATGAAAACGTGAATGCCACCAAAAGGGACCCGGTACCCATACTCAATTGAGCTGGCCTCGGGGCCCCAGCCTGCGTCGTCGATGTAGAACTTGCCGCGACGACTCTTAGTCATCCGGCCTACAGCGTAGCCCTCGAGTCCTTCAAAGCAGCCCTCCAAGAACCGGAAACCATCGTGCGATAGCCCCACGGTGGCCGCCAACTGTCGTGGAATTGTCACGGCAGATTTCCTAGTGAAAGTACTTAGTCATGGAGCCATCGCGACGGGTTAGTTTGAAGGGGTTAAAGCGGACACAGGGACGCCAGAGAGTTTATACTAGTTCGGCCCCTTCGATGAGGGTAAAAGCCTACGTCTAGTTGTGATGGAATTGATGGGGTTTTGATGACTAGGGAGCAAACAAGCTTCGCCTATGTCTCGAGTTGTTGTCTGTTGTCCTTGAACCGCCGCCGGGTCGTCCCCTTATATACACGGGTGACTCCCGTCGGTTTACAGAGTCCCAATACCGGCTCATAGATGTGTCCGGTTTGGTCTCTACTTATTCCTAACTTACAATACAAGTTAACTACTAACGCCGGTTTACGGCTACAGGCCTTGAACCGACCATGGGCCTTGAGCCCTCATCTGCCTTCTTGGGCTTTAACATACTTAACTACTGACGAAGTTAACCTGGCCCAGATAGGCCGGTTTACGCCCAGTAGTAATATCCCCAACAGAATGCTTTCTAACATATTTCTCAATGTAATTTTTCTTTATTGTGGCATGAATGTTCAGATCCGAAAGATTCTAGATAAAATTTTAATATTAACATAAAAAAAATTAATAATTCAAGTATACTAACTAAGCAATCATGTCTTCTCAAAGTAACATGGCCAAATAAAGTTATCCCTACAAAATCATATTGTCTGGCTATGCTCTATCTTCACCACACAAAATATTTAAATTATGCACAACCCCGATGACAAGCCAAGCAATTGTTTCATACTTTTGATGTTCTCAAACTTTTTCAATCTTCACGCAATATATGAGCGTGAGCCATGGATATAGCACTATATGTGGAATAGAGTGGTGGTTGTGTGCTACCTCTTGAGCACTGCGTTGGTTTTCCCTTGAAGAGGAAAGGGTGATGCAGCAAAGTAGTGTAAGCATTTCCCTCATTTTTTTAGAACCAATGTATCAATCCAGTAGGAGGCCACGCACGAGTCCCTCGCACCTACACAAACAAATAAAATCCTCGCAATCAATGCAATAAAGGGGTTGTCAATCCCTTCACGGTCACTTACGAAAGTGAGATCTGATAGATATGATAAAATAATATTTTTGGTATTTTTATGATAAAGATGCAAAGTAAATAAAGCAAAATAAAAATGACACTAGAAATAGCTTATTGACGGGAGATTAATATGATGGAAAATAGACCAGGGGGCCATAGGTTTCACTAGTGGCTTCTCTCGAGAGCATAAGTATTACGGTGGGTAAACAAATTACTGTTGAGCAATTGACATCATTGCGCATAGTTATGAGAATATCTAGGTATGATCATGTATATAGGCATCACGTTCGAGACAAGTAGACCGACTCCTGCCTGCATCTACTACTATTACTCCACACATCGACCGCTATCCAGCATGCATCTAGAGTATTAAGTTCAAAAGAACAGAGTAACGCTTTAAGTAAGATGACATGATGTAGAGGGATAAACTCATGCAATATGATATAAACCCCATCTTGTTATCCTCGATGGCAACAATACAATACGTGCCTTGCTGCCCCTACTATCACTGGGAAAGGACACCGCAAGATTGAACCCAAAGCTAAGCACTTCTCCCATTGCAAGAAAGATCAATCTAGTAGGCCAAACCAAACTGATAATTCGAAGAGACTTGCAAAGATAACCAATCAAACATAAAAGAATTCAGAGAAGATTCAAATATTGTTCATAGATAAACTTGATCATAAACCCACAATTCATCGGACTCAACAAACACACTGCAAAAGAAGATTACATCGAATAGATCTCCACGAGAATCATGGACAACTTTGTATTGAGATCCAAAAGGAGAGAAGATGCCATCTAGCTAATAACTATTGACCCGAAGGTCTGAGGTAAACTACTCACACATCATCGGAGAGGCTATCGTGTTGATGTAGAAGCCCTCCATGATCGATGCCCCCTCCGGCGGAGCTCCGGAAAAGGACCCAAGATGGGATCTCACGGGTACAGAAGGTTGCGGCGGTGGAATTAGGGTTTTGTCTCCGTATCTGGTAGTTTGGGGTACGTATATAGGAGGAAGAAGTACGTCGGTGGAGCAATGTGGGCCCCACGAGGGTGGAGGGCGCGCCTGGGGTGGGGGTAGGCGCGCCCCCTACCTCGTGCCTTCCTGGTTGCTTTCTTGACGTAGGGTCCAAGTCCTCTGGATCACGTTCGTTCCAAAAATCACGTTCCCGAAGGTTTAATTCCGTTTGGACTCCGTTTGATATTCTTTTTCTGCGAAACTCTGAAATAGGCAAAAAAACAACAATTCTGGGCTGGGCCTCCGGTTAATAGGTTAGTCCCAAAAATAATATAAAAGTGTATAACAAAGCCCAATAATGTCCAAAACAGAATATAATATAACATGGAGCAATCAAAAATTATAGATACGTTGGAGACGTATCATTGTGGAGAAGACAAAAAGGAGAAGATAGTCTCACATCAACTAGGCGTATCAACGGGCTATGGAGATGCCCATCAATAGATATCAATGTGAGTGAGTAGGGATTGCCATGCAACGGATGCACTAGAGTTATAAGTGTATGAAAGCTCAACAAAAGAACTAAGTGGGTGTGCATCCAACTTGCTTGCTCATGAAGACCTAGGGCAATTTTGAGGAAGCCCATCATTGGAATATACAAGCCAAGTTCTATAATGTAAAATTCCCACTAGTATATAAAAGTGATAACATAGGAGACTCTCTATCATGAAGATCATGGTGCTACTTTGAAGCACAAGTGTGGAAAAAGGATAGTAACATTGTCCTTTCTCTCTTTCTCTCATTTTTATTTTTTTATTTGGGCCTTCTTTTTTTTTTCTTTTTGGCCTCTTTTCTTTTTTTTCTTTTTTTTCTTTTTCGTCCGGAGTATCATCCTGACTTGTGGGGGAATCATAGTCTCCATCATCCTTTCCTCGCTGGGACAATGCTCTAATAATGATGATCATGACACTTTAGTTTACTTACAACTAAAGAATTACAACTCAATACTTAGAACAAAATATGACTCTATGTGAATGCCTCCGGCGGTGTACCGGGATGTGCAAATGATGCAAGAGTGACATGTATGAAGAATTATGAACGGTGGCTTTGCCACAAATACGATGTCAACTACATGATCATGCAAGCAATATGACAATGATGAAGCGTGTCATAATAACGTAATGGTGGAAAGTTGCATGGCAATATATCTCGGAATGACTATGAAAATGCCATAATAGGTAGGTATGGTGGCTATTTTGAGGAAGATAAGTGGTGGGTTTATGGTACCGGCAAAAGTTGCGCGATACTAGAGAGGCTAGCAATGGTGGAAGGGTGAGAGTGCGTATAATCCATGGACTCAACATTAGTCATAATGAACTCACATACTTATTGCAAAAATCTATTAGTTATCGAAACAAAGTATTACGCGCATGCTCCTAGGGGGATAGATTGGTAGGAAAAGACCATTGCTCGTCCCCGACCGCCACTTAAGGAAGACAATCAATAAATAAATCATGCTCCGACTTCATCACATAATGGTTCACCATACATGCATACTACGAGAATCACAAACTTCAACACAAGTATTTCTCAAATTCACAACTACTCAACTAGCATGACTCTAATATCACCATCCCCATATCTCAAAACAATTATCTAGTATCAAACTTCTCATAGTATTCAATGCACTTCTATGAAAGTTTTTATATTATTCCTAAAAGAAAATTTCCATGTTGTTCTAAAGGACTCTCAAAATAATATAAGTGAATTATGAGAGATCAATTATTTCTATAAAATAAAACCACCGCCGTGCTCTAAAAGATACAAGTGAAGCACTAGAGCAAAAACTATATAGCTCAAAAGATATAAGTGAAGCACATAGAGTATTCTAATAAATTTCAAATCATGTGAGTCTCTCTCAAAAGGTGTGTACAACAAGGATGATTGTGGTAAACTAAAAAGCAAAGACTCAAATCATACAAGACGCTCCAAGCAAAACACATATCATGTAGCGAATAAAAATATAGCTCCAAGTAAAGTTACCGATAGACGAAGACGAAAGAGGGGATGCCTTCCGGGGCATCCCCAAGCTTAGGTTTTTTGGTGTCCTTGAATTTTACCTTGGGGTGCCATGGGCATCCCCAAGATTAGGCTCTTGCCACTCCTTGTTCCATAATCCATCAAATCTTTACCCAAAACTTAAAAACTTCACAACACAAAACTCAAAATAGAAAATCTCGTGATCTCCGTTAGCGAAAGAAAACAAAACACCACTTCAAGGTACTGTAATGAACTCATTCTTGATTTACATTGGTGTTAAACCTACTGTATTCCAACTTCTCTATGGTTTATAAACTCTTTTACTAGCCATAGATTCATCAAAATAAGTAAACAACACACGAAAAACAGAATCTGTCAAAAACAGAACAGTCTGTAGTAATCTGTAGCTAACGCAAACTTCTGGAACCCCAAAAATTCTAAAATAAATTGCTGGACGTGAGGAATTTATCTATTAATCATCTGCAAAAATAATTAACTAAATAGCACTTTCCAAATAAAAAGGGCAGCAATTCTCGTAGCGCTAAAGTTTCTATTTTTTACAGCAAGAACAAAAAGACTTTCCCCAAGTCTTCCCAACGATTCTACTTGGTACAAACACTAATTAAACACAAAAAATACAACCAAAACAGAGGCTGGATAAATTATTTATTGAATAACAACAAGGAAAAATATTGGATTGTCTCCCAACAAGCGCTTTTCTTTAAAGCCTTATAGCTAGGCATGAGATTTCAACGATGCTCACATGAAAGACAAGAATTGAAGCACAAAGAGAGCATCATAAAATACGTGACAAACACATCTAAGTCTAACATACTTCCTATGCATAGGCATCTTATAGGCAAACAAATTATCAAGACAAGCAAAAACTAGCATATGAAAGGAAGCGGAAAGAAACAGTAGCAATCTCAACATAACGAGAGGTAATTTAGTAACATGAAAATTTCTACCACCATATTTTCCTCTCTCATAATAATTACATGTAGGACCATAAGAAAATTCAACAAAATAGCTATCATATAAAATGTTTTTAACACGATCCACATGCATGCAAAGTTGACACTCTTCCAAAATAGTGGGATTAACATTAACTAAAGTCATGACCTCTCCAAACCCATTTTTATCAAAAATTTCATAAGATTGAACATTCTACAAATATGTGGGATCTAGAGTTGAAACTCTTCCAAACCCACTTTCAATAATATTGCAAACACTATTATCAATCTCATATTCATCATGGGGCTTAAATAAATTTTCAAGATCATAAGAAGAATCACCCCAATCATGATCATTGCAACAAGTAGTAGACATAGCAAAACTAGCATCCACAAGCTTAGGGTTTTGCATATTATAAGCACAAATGACATTAATAGAATTTATACTATCACCATTGCAATTATGCTTTCTATTCAAAGATCCATCGTGAATCACTCCATAAAGCACTTCATCACAATTTTTAGATTCACGAATTTCAAGCAAAACTTCATAAAGATAATCTAGTGCACAAAACTCACTAGCAATTGGTTCATCATAATTGGATCTCTTAAAAAGATTAGCAAGCGGATGAGGATCCATATATCTTAGATTCTCTGTTTAGCAATAAATAAACAACTATTCCAACCAAACAAGCAAACGAGCCAAGTAAGACATCAAAGGAAACAGGAAAGAAGCGAATGGAAAAGAGGGCGAATAAAATGGCAAGGGTGAAGTGGGGGAGAGGAAAACGAGAGGCAAATGGCAAATAACGTAATGCGAAGGATAAGAGTTGTGATGGGCACTTGGTATGTCTTGACTTGGCGTAGATCTCCCCGGCAACAGTGCCAGATATTCTTCTTGCTACCTCTTGAGCACTGCGTTGGTTTTCCCTTGAAGAGGAAAGGGTGATGCAGTGAAGCAGCGTAAGTATTTCCCTTAGTTTTTGATAATCAAGGTATCAATCCAGTAGGAGACCACACGCGAGTCACCTCGTACCTACACAAACAAATAAGAACCTCGCAACCAACACGGTAAAGGGGTTGTCAATCCCTTCACAACCACTTGCAAGAGTGAGATCTGATAGAGATAATAATAATAAGACAAATATTTTTGGTATTTTTATGATATAGATTGAAAGTAAAGATTGCAATATAAAATAGATTGGAAACTTGTATGATGGAAAATAGACCCGGGGGCCATAGGTTTCACTAGTGGCTTCTCTCTGGATAGCATAAGTATTACGGTGGGTGAACAAATTACTGTCGAGCAATTGATAGAAAAGCGAATAATTATGAGAATATCTAGGCATGATCATGTATATAGGCATCACGTCCGTGACAAGTAGACCGACTGCTGCCTGCATCTACTACTATTACTCCACACATCGACCGCTATCCAGCATGCATCTAGAGTATTAAGTTCATAATAGCAAAGTAACGCCTTAAGCAAGATGACATGATGTAGAGGGATAAACTCATGCAATATGATATAAACCCCTTCTTTTTATCCTCGATGGCAACAATACAATACGTGTATTTTCCCCTACTGTCACTGGGATCGAGCACCGCAAGATTGAACCCAAAGCTAAGCACTTCTCCCATTGCAAGAAAGATCAATCTAGTAGGCCAAACCAAACTGATAATTCGAAGAGACTTGCAAAGATAAACCAATCATACATAAAAGAATTCAGAGAAGAATCAAATATTATTCATAGATAATCTGGATCATAAACCCACAATTCATCGGATCTCGACAAACACACCGCAAAATAAGATTACCTCGAATAGATCTCCAAGAGAATCGAGGAGAACTTTGTATTGAGATCCAAAGAGAGAGAAGAAGCCATCTAGCTACTAGCTATGGACCCGAAGGTCTGAAGTAAACTACTCACACATCACCGGAGAGGCCATGGAGTTGACGTAGAGGCCCTCCGTGATCAATGCCCCCTCTGGTGGAGCTCCAGAAAAGGCCCCAAGATGGGATCTCTCGGGTATAGAAGGTTGCGGTGGTGGAATTAGGTTTTCGTGGTGCTCCTGAATGTTTGTGGGGTACGTGGACTTATATAGGAGGAAGAAGTAGGTCGGTGGAGCAACGAGGGGCCCACGAGGGTGGAGGGCGCGCCCAGGGGGGTAGGCATGCCCCCCTGCCTCGTGGCCTCCTCGATTGTTTCTTGACGCCCACTCCAAGTCTCCTGGATCACGTTTGTTGAGAAAATCACGTTCCCAAAGGTTTCATTCCGTTTGGACTCCGTTTGATATTCCTTTTCTGCGAAACACCGAAATAGGCAAAAAAACAATAATTTGGGCTGGGCCTCCGGTTAATAGGTCAGTCCCAAAAATGATATAAAAGTGTAAAATAAGGCCCATTAACATCTAAAACAGATAATATAATAGCATGGAGCAATCAAAAATTATAGATACGTTGGGGACATATCACTACTCCTCCTCCGGCTTCAATGAATTCGGAGAAAGGCCTACAGCAAGCAAGCAGCATGCCTCGCTCCTCCAGCAGCTATAGCGGCCGCTCCGGAGTGAGCATGGCACAAGTGGTGATCCGGCACCTTGGCATGGTAAGCGACAGGCGGACTGGAAGTGGCGGCGACAGAGAGGAGAAACGGAAAGAAATGGGGTGACCTAGGGTTGGGTTGTCGCCATCCGACTTAGATAGCCGACCTTCCTCCCTCGGGTAGCACGCCGGAGCGGCGCCACGCTACGCAGAGCGGATGAGGTGCCTGCCGGACCAGCGGTCTCTCTGTGTCCACGCGTGGGCCCTATCGGTCAGTCTGACGCGTCCAGGCATCCCCATATCTGCCCTAGATATGGGCTGGATATGAGGAGTCCTGGTCCGTCCAAGCGTTTGGGCCGGCTATGGGGAGCCCGATTGGGTGGCCAAAAAACATCCGGACACTGACCAGGCAGCTTGCGTGGGCGTTTGGAGCGGGTATGGGGGTCTAGTTGCAGATGCTCTTAGAGCGCAAAGTGCAACGACGATGGCCGAGCGGATTATTTTTAAATGTTAAAGTATGACCTCGTCGCTCGAAGAGGTGATTTTTGGTCTCCACTTGGCCGAACACTGGCTCTTCGTCCGCGCTTAGACCGAAGTATGCTATTCGGTCACGCTTGGGGAGAGGAGTGGCCTTTATGGGCCAAAGAGATTAACTTCGGCCACGACCCGACCCATGGGCTGTCTTCGGTGTCCCTCCGGTCGAAGAGCGGTCTTCGGCCTACCCCTAGCCGAAGAGGTCGGGATAAGGCCAGGCGCAACCATGTTCTTTGTATGAGGATTAGGTTATCTGGGAGCCATACTCGCATGCAAGTATATCAGTAAGATACCCATCAGGGATATCAGAATTGTGCACTAGAGATCAACACTAGTGGCCGACGGAGGCCAAGTTGGTGTTTGATGCGATGGTTGAGGAGATGGCTCTACACGGGTTTATGAGAGAGTTTGGTTGGTTTCAATCGGCTGAAATTCCAGAACATCCACACCAACCTCCATGCGTCCACAAGTTAATTCTGATTTATGTGCCCATACAACTAACCCTTAAATCACAACATGTGTGACACATCTGCCAATCTCAAGAACAACCGCGTAGGAGGAAACAAGACTATCATTGCTTGGATTCAGAGCATTGGACCTTACGTAGGCCTGGACTACTGTATCGGCAAATATCCGGGAGGAGGTTCATGCCTTTTAGTGGGACTAGTACTCATTGTATCTACGGAGTTACCGGCATACGATGATGATCTACTTTGTGCCATCAGCTAATCCCAATCATATGGAGGTCCCTCGCATCACCGATATGTACCCAACCGAATCTATTGTGGAAACCAAACACCACGCAGTAAGTACCATGTGACTCATTTGTGTAGTTCTATCATCATAGACTGAACATATACAATGGGTTAACCTTCCATCTACAAGGTGAGTTGACTATCCTGGCATGAGAGGCTGTTTCGTCTTTATTGCACCGGGTGGAGACGGGGCATCCTATCCCGCAGCAAGAGCACATCTCACTTTTGAGGCATATTTATGACAAGCTAAGAGGGATTTACACAGCTGTTATATGCAGACGATCTTCTGATGTTGCAGTTCCTCGCCCAGCACATCCTCCGCCACATCCCTCCTTGCATCGTTCAGAAACACGGCTAAGGGCTTCACCCCTATGTTAACTATGTGCCGCCGCCACCTCCTTCACAACTAGGTAGCTTATCTTGGCATCATCAAACCGGCCCAGGTAACACTACTTTGTACTTTGTTTTCCAAATTCCTGTTCTACAAATCAATCTTACACATCTAACTTTTCTGCAGTAAATAATTTGCGTGCCTCGCCTCCACAGTTCAGGCAATCTGCGCACTCACTGGTTCATTCTTAGAGGGTAGTTGAGATGACAAGGACCAATCTGGACCCACTTATGACTCTCGGTCAGTGTTACACACTCCGCCACCACCACCACCCATGCAGGAGACACAGACAGCGGACGGCAAGGGTCTTTACTATTGTGGATATTGTGGGAATCATCCCCCAGCTTCGCGCTTCGCGCTTCGCGCTTCGAGCCTTCCGGTCCTCGTCGGAGGAAGCCATGACTTCGATGTTGTCCTTGGGAGTGATACGATTCTCTATGTATGAGACATATGTCCATCCATGTTAGTTTGAGACATTTCTCATGTGTGAGTCATTATCCATGTACGAGACATGCTTTTATATATCTATATTACCCGCACTTGCTTACATGTGTGCGCCATTATCTACGTATGGGACATATTTCTTTTCATGTTACTTTCAGTTTTGCTAGTTCATATGATAATTCTGATGAAGATATTGCAAAACAATAGAAATTGCGACACACTACAGCAGGAAACTAAGATACAACATAATGCTCCTAGAACAAGACACTACAAATTACTTCTGCAATATCGTGCAACCACTACATGAAGTCATCATCACTATTCCCGCTAACATGAGGCTTCCAGAGGTCTTCACGATTGCGTCCAAATGTTACCTAAACTAGTTTCCCTAGCATAAACTCATCAACGGAATCGTAATCAGCATCGACGCCCTTTGATGATGCTACACCCGTATCTGATCTACCACTCTTCGAGTTGGCACAACACTTGGATTTGTTCTGAACTTACTTGCTTGGCATAAAGTCATCATCGTCGCTCTTCACTTTCTTACAGCTACCGCCACCCCTCTCAGATGCAATAGGAGCCTTGCCTATGTTCTCGGCTCATTTTCTTGACATAAAGTCATCATCATCGTGTTCAATCACTTTCTTGGAGCTAGCGCCATCCCTCGCCGATGCACCACTCTGCCGTGGTACTCTCACCTTTGGTATAAAGCCCATATACACTTCATCCATCCAAAGTTGAAGATATCCTTATTCAACACTTCTGCGTCCTCGCGGTACCTCTGAAAATTAGAAACAACAATAAAAACATAGTTACATACGAGCATATGGTCTAACTGGGTGCAAGCTGAAATGAAATATCATTTACCTTAACATGGTCCTCATATTGCTTCTGCGGAAAGTTTATTCTTGGACTGTCAACAAGTAAAGGCCTACCAGTAATGTAGGCACTCGTATGTTTGAGTTCAACATTCTTATCCCATCTTCCACGCATCCGGAAAAGTTCTTGTCGAATATCCTCTGGGCCCCTTTCTGGGCACTTCTCCGAGAGTTCAGGCCGGGAAAAACACTTACCCAACTCGTCAGGTGCCTATCACTACTAACTAATTCTTCAAAATGCACACCTCCCCAAATAGGCATCCGGTTTCTGACAACATAGCACAAAGGCAAATGAGACATCAGTGGAGTAAAACCGCAGGAATTGTTGCCTGACATGACTGGAAAAATTGGTAAGGAAAGATGCAGAAGGCAACATGCGAGGGAGGGGTTTTATAGAATGAGGGTAAGGGGTTGGTGGAAAATCTAGCGGAAAGGATAGCGGGAAAGGGTTGGCGGGAAATAGTGTGGGAACGATGGCGGGGGGAGAAGAGCGGGAACGCTAAATTGGTTAAGGCGGGAAAACAATTGTACTGAACAGAGAAACAAGTTTGAAAAAAATGACTGTTCGGCCTAGAGGAAATCGAAGAGAGGTCGTCGGCCTAGTGCACACCGAAGAGCGGTCTTCGTCCAGGCTTAGACCACCATGCATCTTCGGTCACCATACGCGAAGTGGTGGGCCCCTTAACACCCTTCGCCCTGGAGAAAACCGAAGAGTGCTCTTCAACCCTGGTCCATCCCTCTTCGGTCTACTACACTGAAAACACTCTTCGGGCTACCGAAAACAACATTCCGGCCTAAGCGCGGACGACGAGTGCTAGACCGAAGAGCCATTCTCCTGCCCAAGCAAGGCCGGTGGGGTCATATTTTTGATTTTTTTTTTGAATTAGGGCATACATTTTCGTAATTTCCTAGAAGTAGAAACAAATCCGGCCGAGCTGGCTCGCCAACGGTGGGAAGTAACACGGGTTCAGACCCGTCAAAAAGAAGCGAATCAATCTGTGGTT
Organism: Triticum dicoccoides; assembly: GCF_002162155.2. Lineage (NCBI taxonomy): Eukaryota > Viridiplantae > Streptophyta > Magnoliopsida > Poales > Poaceae > Triticum > Triticum dicoccoides. The sequence goes on from NC_041388.1 coordinate 541,769,190, forward strand.
GGATGGTTAGACGGACTGTGGTATCCCAGCCCACCAGGATTCAAATCCTGGTACTCGTATTTATTCCTGGATTTATTTCAGAATTTACGATGATGCGCATTTAATGGGAGGAGACGTTTCCATTGACGATGAGGTGCCTACGAGACCCGTCAAAAAGAAGTAACAGGGGTTCAGATGCGTGTCAGGTTTATGTAAATGGATATGCTAGAAAAGAAAAGGCATGCAGGTAGGCTCTACAACAGCTCCGCTATCCATGCTTGTATTCAATTTCAATGTACGCCCGCGGTCTTTACGAAAACCAGTGCCCAATAGGAACACACGAAGACCCAGCACCCTTGACTTGAGCACGGAGTGCGCATGCATTGATTGCTGTCATTCGACCTCATGAATTAACTGATGAGTGACGTCCAGAAAGATGTCATGAAGTTACTGGGCTGGTGGGGTACTAGTACTGCTGCGAGAGGGCAGACGCAAGTTGAGAGAGAGAGAGAGAGAGAGAGAGAGAGAGAGAGAGAGAGAGACGGCAGAGGCAATGAAGATGGATTTGAAGGCATGCGCGCGCGTATCCTCGTCGGTAGTCCTACAAGATCCTCGCCGTCCGGCCTACTACATGCGCCGAGAGAGCCATGAGCCATGCATAAATCCAGTACCCCCTCCAACACTCACTCTCCACTCGCTCCACTACACCTGCACCGCATTCAATCTATCCACCAATGGCAACGGGCGTGCGGTGTGTCTTGATCTTGCAGCTGCTGCTGCTGCTGCTGGTGGCGGCGACTGGTGTTTCCAGCCGAACCACGTACACAGGCAGCAGCGCTGCAGGTGAAGGGACGGCGCCGGCGAAGCCGAAGAAGATGGTGCCGGCGCTGGTCGTGTTCGGCGACTCCATCATGGACCCGGGCAACAACAACGCCATCCACACCATCGTCAAGGCCAACTTCCCGCCCTACGGCCACGACTTCGGCCCCGACCACCGCCCCACCGGCCGCTTCTCCAACGGCAAGATCCCCACCGACTTCTTGGCCTCCAGGCTAGGCCTCAAGGACCTGCTGCCGGCGTACCTGGCCCCGGACCTCACCAGCCACGACTTGCTCACCGGCGTCAGCTTTGCCTCGGGCGGCACGGGGTACGACCCGCTCACGGCGCAGCTCGCCTCGGCCATCTCCATGACGGACCAGCTCCGCATGTTCGACGACTACAAGCAGAAGGTCCGGGCCGCCGCCGGCGACGCCGCGCTCTCGGACATCCTGGCCAAGGGCATCTTCGTTGTGTGCACCGGCAGCAACGACGTGACCAACACCTACTTCACCCTGCGCGCGCGCAGCTCCTACTCCCACGCCTCCTACGCGTCCTTCGTCGTCGCCCACGCCGCCGCCTTCCTTGACGGCCTACTCTCCGCGGGTGCCCGCCATGTCGCCGTCATCAGCCTCCCGCCCGTCGGCTGCATGCCCTCTCAGCGCACGCTCTCCGGCGGCATGGCCCGGGACTGCTCCCCCGGCCCCAACGAGATCGCTGAGATGGTGAACGCCGGCATGGGCTCCGCCGTGGACTCCCTCAAAGCGAACAACCCGGGGGCGAAGGTGGTGCTGGTGGACATGTATGGGTTCTTTATGGACATGATGGCGCGCCCCCAGGGGTACGGGTTCAGGGAATCCACGCTGGGCTGCTGCGGCACGGGCATGATGGAGGTCTCCGTGCTCTGCAACGGCGTCACGTCGGCGGTGTGCGGGGTCATTGCCGACTACCTGTTCTGGGACAGCTACCACCCCACGGAGAAGGCCTACGGGATCCTCGTCGACTTCGTCTACGACGAGTACCTCCAGAAGCTCATCGAGTAGCTAGCTATACCCTACCTTGGTCTTTCTGCAATTGCCATTTCTGTGCGTTTGTAGATGGTACTCCCTCTGTTTTTTAAGTCTACATATAAGATTTGGTCAAAGTCAAACTATGTTAACTTTCCTCCCGCGTCTCTCTTAGAATACAGTGACCAGTCCATCGACACGAATGCGAGAGCCGACTATCTAGTACCATTCGCATACAATTCAAACCACCTTTCAATAGACCGGGCAAAATTCATGCAAACCAGCTGATTTCATATAAACCGGATGAAAACACTTACATTTCAGACATTTTTCATTATAAAAAAGCGGCCGAACTTAAACCTATCCTACGGTGGCACCCGTCGACCACTTCATTTGTATTCCGCATCGGCGATCACATCCTCCATCTGCCGTCTCCATGGGCTACGGGGTTCAAGACCCGTGAAGTGAAGGTTTGGTCACCAATGAGGAAGATTAGAACATGGGAGACGGACCGACCCACTTGGGACTCAAGCCCCCGTTGTCTCCAATGGCCTACTCATTCTCGTCGGAGTCCGCGACCTGTCCGTTGCCGGTGCCGGTGGATGTGGGTCGATGATGGACGTGGACGGTCCTTCACTGCCCACCTGTCATAAGTGCCCTAGAAAGTTGGATGGCGGCGCGTAGGAGGCACAGCTGGCGGCGTTCTCGTCCTCGCCCGCCTGCCCGCCAGCGTCGCCGCATGTGCGGCCGCGTCCGTGTCCAGCTGCGCGCCTCTACGTTATGAGCGGCGGCTTGAGCACGCGCGGCCTCGTAGAGTGTATGCTGCTCCGTGATGAAGTTTGGATTCGCCGCTACCATGGCCGCCACGGACTCCTACTTTTGCGCTCGCCGTAGATTTGTCCCTCCGCCAGCCGATGCTGCTCGAGGAGGAATAGGTTGTACCACTCCTCCTCCTGTGCCCGCTGAAACGGTGACATAGGTGTTAGCACATGCTGCTCCTCCTTCGCCATGGCGGTGTCGACGTGAACCTATGCTTGCTCCATGGTCAAGCCGGCATGCACAAGCGCGGGGTCCAACGCGGAGTCGTTGTCGGAGCCCGTCTTTATCGTAGGGACATCGTTGGAGACCTCGAACGAGCTAGTAGGCATTTCATGCTCGATCTGCCAGGCGGCTACAAGGGAGGGCCACCTCATGCAAGCACTCCCACAAAGTGCTAGAGATTGCGGTCATGGAGGATGTGGTGCGAAGGAGGAGGATGTGGAGTGGATGTGTTGTGGTGTGGAGTTAGTCGGGTGTGGCCGCCTTTAAATAGAGGATTCCGGTGAGGCCAAACGTTCGGGTGCGTCAATGCGTGGCGTCAGAGTTGGTTCCTCGGTCGACGAGCTTGCTTAATGGTGGCATATGGACAGACCGGAGTTGAACGGGCATGGCAGATATCTGTCCCGTCCCGTCCAGTAAACTGGCATTGAACGACGCAGACACTAGGGACGCGGCAGGGCAGCGCCCTCGGCCGGCAATCGGCTTCGATGCTGACACCAGTGAGAGGTCGTGTCCGCTCTGGGACGGTGTCAATGTGGTGCAGCCACTCTGCGGTGGCATGAATGCGGGCAGCTGGGGTCAGGCGGGAAAGCATGCGGGCGAAGTAGGAGGATTTTGGGTGGGCCAGGTTAGTCAGACGCGAGCGTGGTAGGCCTCCATCTATGCTGACTGATACGTCTCCAACGTATCTATAATTTATGAAGTATTTATGCCATGTTTGCAACAATTTTATATGGTTTTGATATGGTTTGATTAGAACTAATCCGGACTGACATTGTTTTCAGCAGAACTACCGTGGTGTCATTTTTTGTGCATAAATAAAAGTTCTTGGAATGGGCTGAAAATTTACGGTGATTTTTTATGGACCAAAAGAGACCCTAGAAGCACCGGAGTTGGGCCATAAGAGTCCCGAGGAGTCCACAAGACTCCAGGGCGTGCCCGCCCTCATAGGGCGCGCCCTGAGGGCTTGTGGGCCCCGCTGGCACCCCCTGACTTGCTTCCAACGCCGAAAATTCTTATAAATAGGGTAACCTTCGAAAAGAACCCTGGATCGGAAGTTCCACCGCCGCAAGCCTCGATAGCCACGAAAAACCAATCGGGAGCCCGTTCCGGCACCCTGCCGGAGGGGGAAACCATCACCGGAGGCCATCTTCATCATCCCGGTGCCCACCATGACGAGGAGGGAGTAGTTCACCCTCGGGCCGAGGGTATGTACCAGTAGCAATGTGTTTGATCTCTCTCTCTCTCTCGTGTTCTTGATTTGGCACGATCTTGATGTATCGCGAGCTTTGTTACTATAGTTGGATCATATGATGTTTCTCCCCCTCTACCTTCTTGTGATGAATTGAGTCATGCTCTTTGAGGTTTCGTTATGTTGGATTGAGTATTGGATTTGAGAACACTTGATGTATGTCTTGCGATGGGATATCTGTGGTGACAATGGGATGTTCTATTGATTCACTTGATGTATGTTTTGGCACTCAACTTGCGGATTCCCAAGGTGACATTGGGGTAATCTATGCATAGGGGTTGATGCACGTTTTCTTCCTACGTTCTCCGATAGAAACTTTGGAGTGATTCTTTGTTGCATGTTGAGGGATTGTTATATGATCCAATTATGTTATTTTTGTTGAGAGACTTTGCACTAGTGAAAGTAAGAACCTTATGCCTTGTATTCAAGCATTGGAATACCTTTTTTGCTCACTTTTATTACTTGATACCTTGCTGTTTTTGTATTTTCATATTATAAAAACCTATATCTACTATCCATATTACCCTTGTATAACCATCTCTTCGACGATCTAGTGCATGTATACAATTTACCATTGTATTGGGTGTGTTGGGGACGCAAGAGACTCTTTGTTATTTGGTTGCAGGGTTGTTTGAGAGAGACCATCTTTATCCTACGCCTCCCACGGACTGATAAACCTTAGGTCATCCACTTGAGGGAAAATTGGTACTGTCCTACAAAACTCTGCGCTTGGAGGCCCAACACGAGTCCACAAAAAGAAGGTTGCGTAGTAGACATCAGTGACGGCCCCGACAAAATGCCGTTGGCATAGATAAGGCCATCAACATATAGGTTTATTACGGTAATGCCCCCACCCCCCCACCCCCAAAGTTTGTTTCTAGTTTGCGGGCATAAGTGCGTCCAGACCGCCAAGCAGACCGATACAGGACTGTGTTGGATGGCAAAACACGTCCGGACCGCGCGGTTCGGATGGTTTGAGGGTCGGCGGAGATGCCCTAATAAAATAGTGCACCCATGGAAAAATTTATTTATGTGACAAGTAGTTAATGATGAGAGAGATGTTTGTGGTGACATAATTTGTTAGGGTAACACAGCCTAGAGCTTTTCAAGAGAAGATGAGTGTACAATCTAATAAATGAAGCCATCTATGACACCACTACTATGATACCAGCATCTATAGTCGGGCGCCCCAAACCCTCTTTATACGCCCGGACAGACGGTCCGGTCACTGACCGGTCAAAAGAAACCGACCTGGAAGGATGCCTCATACTAGTCCTAAATGCTCGGGGCTGACCATCACTGCTCATATCTAGCTCAAATCTGAGGGCGGATGTGGGGAGGCCCGAGCACATCTGCCACACCAGCTCGGACCACGCTGGCACACCACGATCTCACATATATTCATCTCCATATGCTTCCCGGACTAAACCCTTGCAAATCCACTCCACTCTCCTCCGCTTCACCTCCAAGATCCCTTCCGGCGATATCCGACCTTCTCCAGCATGGCGGGCAGCGGATCCAAGTCCTCGATCACCTGATCTACAGACTAGGAGCTCCTCCCATGAGGGTCCAGGGAGCAGATGACTGTCTGCAGTGCACTCGACCGCGCTCGTGAGGAGAACGCCCGACAATGGTCGGACCCATATTGTCCGCCCAAATGGCGCTTCGATCCGGCGCAGTGCATCGTCGCTGCCTCGCCGGAGGCGGTGCGGTTCATCTAGCATTCGAACACCGTGGCGTAGGCACAACCCCTTCGTTGGCACACCGGGGCGGAGGTGAACACCCGCAATGCGTCGAACATAAATATGGCGTGTTGTGCCCATCATGCGAGGTAGAGGGCATCGGAGGCCACAATAGTGCTCGCGGCAGACGTCAGCTAGGCGGATTCACACTCTCCCGCGCCGGTCCGGCAACGCCTGGCGCCGCAACCGCATCGTGGTGGATGTGTCGCGCTCCAACCACGACAGATCCTTATCATCGACCTCACATTGATCGGCGATGTATAGGCGACAGGCTCCGACGAGGAAGAGTAGGGCATGGGAGATGGCGGCGCATTGAGTCCGTGAGTCAATGCATGATCCATGTCCTACTCGACCTCGCCGACGACCGCACCAACATTCCAAGAGGCGCAGCTAGCTGCCCGACATGGACAGGGCTATACCTGGCCATACCTCGGGCTGGGTCGGGCTTCGGCCCGGGCCTAGCCAAGCCCGATGCAGAAAACCCAGGCCCGGGCCCGGCCCGGCCCGGCCATCGGGCCTGTTTTCTAAGCCCGAGCCCCGCTCGAACACGTAAAAGCCCGTCGGTCTCCGGGCCGGCCCAGCCCGACCTTTAGAAAAGTGCAAAAACGACGGGCCCGGGCCCGGCCCGGCCACCGGGCTCAAAATCTAGGCCTGAGCCCGGCCTGGGAGCAGCGTCGGGTCGGGCTTTTTCGGGCCGGGCCGGGCCGGGCTTCCCATGGCCAGGTATAGACAGGGCGGAGCTGGATGAGCTCCTCTCTAGATTAGGTTTTATGTTGCATGTAATTATATGAATTTGAGATTTCATAATTGAGGTGTTCGGTTGTGGAAACGATAATATAAGGTGTGTTCGGTCATTGTTCGCTGACGCGTCTAGGCGTGTCCGCGGGCATTTGATTGGCTGAATTTGGTATATCCGATTGTAAATGCTCTAGCGTAGACTAATGTCATATGTATAACATTTGTATAACTTACACCCCACTATGACCTGAAGGACGGCCACATTAATGTATGTATGTGTGCTTTCACACAGCTTTTGTGTCAGCAAACATTAGTATTTCGTAGTAGTATTTCAAAACATTCATATATTTTGATTCCATTTCCAAAAAATTATATATATTTGAATTCAAGGCGTCAAGACCTTTTGTATAAGGCAGATATTGTATAAATTTCAAACTTATTTAAATCTCAGTGTTTCAGTCATATTTCAGTTAATCCAAATATGTGCTGCAAAAGTTACATAAATGTGTTTCAAATTACTGAAATGCATCAAATTCATTTAAAAATTGATGAAATGTCTTTTAAAATTACTAAAATGTGTTTCAAAATTACTGAGATGACTTTCAAAGTTACTGAAATGTGTTCCAAATATACCAAGTTGTTTGTCGCCTGTGCGGAGAAGGCCACGTGGCACACCTAGTTCCACCTCCTACGTGTGGCGGGGCTAGATCATCGGACACCCGGTCCGTCACCACAATCGCAGTCTCGTCCCCACTAGGGCTGGAAAAAAAGCTTGAAGCTCGCGAGCTAAATGAGTAGCCCGTGACTTGGCTCGAATCGACTCGAACTTGAAGAATAACGAGCCGATCCGAGCTTTAGTTTAAGATTGTTTACAGACCACGTTAAAGGAACCGATCTCATGAGTGCTCGTGTAACTCGTTAGGCTCGGTAAAAAAATCAGTGTTTCTAGCGGTAATAAAATACAACCACTAAACACCTTGCGTCCCAGCACAAGACCCATCCGCTCAAGGTCGAGCCATCAAGGAGACTCAAACGTAAATGACCACATATGCACATGCTAAATTCTCAGTTAATATTTTTATCATATTTGTAAGGTATGATGTTCATATCTTTAACGAGCTTAATAAGCTAAACGAGCCAGCTCGCGAGTTATACAAGTCGAGCCAATCTTGGATTTGAGCTCGTCATAGTAACGAGTCGAGTCGAGCTAGCTCGTTAATGAAATGAGCTTTAGCGACTCGAGTCGAGGCTCGACTCGACTCGAATTCCACCCCTAGTCCCCACAGCTGGCAAGGCACGCACTGGAGGCGCATGCGACTTCAGTCCCGCTGGGCGGCTTCGAGCACAAGTCCTACCTGGACGGCTCCCTCTCGTCGCTTCTCGACCCGGCGGCGTTCCTACGGGAGCGGTACATGCAGTTTTGTGACATGCGCGCCATGGACCCTATCGAGCTCCTGGTTTTTAAAGCATCAAATACATGCAAACACATGCACATCAATCATTTTAGTCAAACATAATTTGGTGCACACAAATACAAATTATCCATACTTAATAATACAAAATTCCAAACATAGTTCAAACATAAATATTGTTCATAGTGCATAGTTGATAAATTAAAAGAAAAGTTAGCAAATTTTTAGTGTGGACCCACATATGCTCCACAAGATAATCCAAAAGATGCATATGCATCTGTTGATCTCGTAGTTGTCGATGCATCTCCAGGAAGCTGGCAATGCTCTCTGCCTCTTGTTTCGGAAGGCAGACCTAAACACCGGGCTTCTTGAAATCAGTGTGTGCACTGCCCCTTCACCCTCATCCTCGACAATCACATTGTGCAAGCTTACACAACATGTCACGAGTTGCCAAAGTATCTCCGCTTCTCACATCATCACATCTCCATGAACAATAACCCAACGAGCATGGAGCACTCCAAATGCCCTCTCCACATCCTTCCTAGGTGCCTCTTGCATTGCTGCAAAACGGGTTTGTTTGCTGCCTTCGGGTCGGATATGATCTTCACAATCGCTTCCCATTGAGGGTAGATACCATCAGCAAGGTAGTACCCCATGGTCTACTTTTTTTTAGGGTTGAATGACGGTGGGAGAGGCTCCCACTGACTTTGTATTAACTCATATCACAAGGTTGCATACTTACAGGGAGGGGTTAAGGCCCCCAAGCCATGTCTAAGGTCAACAGAAGAACAAACAGGAATACACACTAATTTGTGGGTAGCTCAAAAATAGATTACAAGCTTTGGAGGAACGTGGAAATGAAGGGGTGCAGCTCCTGTTTATAGTTGTGTGCAAGTAACTTGATACGTCTCCAACGTATCCATAATTTATGAAGTATTCATCCTATTATATTATCCATCTTAGATGTTTTATATGCTATTTTATATGATTTTTGAGACTAACCTATTAACCTAGAGCCCACTGCCACTTTCTGTTTTCCCCTTGTTTTTGAGTATTGCAGAAAAGGAATACCAAATGGAGTCCAATTGACGTGCCAATTTTTGATAATTTTTTATGGACCAAAAGAGGCCCCCGGAGTAAAAGATTTGGGCCAGAAGAGTCCCGAGCCGTCCACGAGGGTGGGGGCGCACCCCACCCCCTGGGCATGGGCCCCTATCTCATGGACGACTCGGAGACCCCCCTGACGTGAAACCAACGCCAAAAATTCCTATAAATATGGAAACCCCTAGAAAATAACCTAGATCGGAAGTTCCGCCGCCGCAAGCATTTATAGCCATGAGAAATCAATCTAGGCCCTCTCTGGCACCCTGCCGGAGGGGGCCATCATCACCGGAGGCTATGGAGGAGGATCCTGGAGGGGCCATCATCACCATGAAGGCCAAGGACCAGAGGGAGAACAACTCCCCATCTAGGGGGAGGTCATGGAGGAGGAAGCACAAGGGGGAGAACCTCTCCTCCTCTTTCTCGGTGGCACAGGAGTGCCATCGGGAGGAGAATCATCGCCGTGGTGATCGTCTTCATCAACATCACCATCATCATCACCACCCTCGTCTCTTTTACACGGTCCACTCTCCCGCATCCCGCTGTAATCCCTACTTGAACATGGTGCTTTATGCCACATATTATGATCCAATGATGTGTTGCCATCCTATGATGTTTTGAGTAGATATCATTTGTCTCTGGGTTGATTGATGATCTAAATTGGTATGAGTTGTATGTTTTATTTTGGTGATGTCCTATTGTGCCCTCCATGTCGCGCAATCATGAGTGATTCCCGCTGTAGGGTAGTGTTGCAATACGTTCATGATTCGCTTATAGTGGGTTGCTTGAGTGAAAGAAGCATAAACCCGAGTAAGGGGGGTTGTTTCGTATGGGACAGAGGGGACTTGATGCTTTGATGCTATGGTTGGGTTTTACCTTAATGATCTTTAGTAGTTGTGGATGCTTGCTAGAGTTTCAATCATAAGTGCATATGATCCAAGAAGAGAAAGTATGTTAGCTTATGCCTCTCCCTCATATGAAATTGCAATGACGACTACCGGTCTTGTTAACAATTGCCTAAGACAATTCCGCACACTGATCCACCATTATTCCACACTCGCTATTTATAATATTTAGTAATATATTCTAACTTTATGATAACAGCACCTACTTTTATATTTTATCTCTCCTATACCATCCAAAGTTATCTTCTTCATACCCACAACGTAGTTTTATTTCTCGTTTCTAGTTGGAAGCAAACGTTCGGTATATGTAGAGTCGTATCAGTGGCAGAAAGGACTTGAGAGAATATTGATCTTACCTTTAACTCCTTGTGGGTTCGACACTCCATACTTATCACTTCCACCATTGGGGATTTCTACGATGATTCCCTGCACTTGGGATTATCAAGCTCTTTTCTGACGCCGTTGCCGGAGAGCAATAGCATGGGGTTGATATTCTCGTGTGTGCTTGTTTGCTTTCTTCACTAAGTAGATTTTGGTTTCCCTTTTTTGTTTCTTTTTAGTTGTGGGTGAAACATACAAAAATAATTTAAGAATGAAAGTACAAAAAAATTATTTGCCTCTCATACCTAATTTTTTTTCAATAAGAGAAGTGACTGGAAGGTTATGCATTGGAGAAGTGAGGGTCGACCTTGAACACTTGTGTTCATGCTCATGGAAAAAATGTAAAAAAAATTCATGGAAGCTTCTCTGAAAATAATTATCCACTTGTATATATCCATTGTATTATAAAAATAATGTGCCAAGCCTTGGTTTTAGGATGATTAGATTGCTTGTTTACTTTGTGCAGTACAAAAACAAAAACTTTGGCTGTAGCGCGTGATTTTACATTTTTTTACTGGAAAGTTAAATGAGTCTGAAACTTTTCACACATTACTTCTGTATAAATTTTTTAAATTTTCATATTTTTTAAGAATTTTTTGGAGTTACATAAGTTTACTAAACTTCCAGATTACTACAGACTGTCCTGTTTTTGACAGATTCTATTTACTATGAGTTGTTCGCTTATTTTGATGAATCTATGGGTAGTATCGGGGGGTATGAACCATGGTGAAGTTGGAATACAGTAGATATAGTTCTAATATGAAATTGGAATAAGCCTGCAACAGTACCTAAAGGTAGTGATTTGCTTTATTACACTAACGGATCTCACAAAGTTTTTGTCAAAGTTTTGTGTGGATGAAGTGTTCGAAGATCGAGGCAAGAGCTCAAGCTTGGGGATGCCCAAGGCATCCCAAGTAAATATTTCAAGGATACTCAAGCATCTAAGCTTGGGGATGCCCTGGTTGGCATCTGATGACCCACAAGTATAGGGGATCTATCGTAGCCTTTTCGATAAGTAAGAGTGTCGAACCCAACGAGGAGCAGAAGAAAATGATAAGCAGTTTTCAGTAAGGTATTCTCTGCAAGCACTGAATTTATCGGTAACAGATAGTTTTGTGATAAGGTAATTTGTAACGAGTAGCAAGTAATAAAAGTAAATAAGGTGCAGCAAGATGGCCCAATCCTTTTTGTAGCAAAGGACAAGCCTAGACAAACTCTTATATGAAGTAAAGCGCTCCCGAGGACACATGGGAATTATCGTCAAGCTAGTTTTCATCACGTTCATATGATTCACGTTTGGTACTTCGATAATTTGATATGTGGGTAGACCGGTGCTTGGGTGCTGTCCTTACTTGGACAAGCATCCCACTTATGATTAACCCCCATTGCAAGCATTCGCAACTACAACAGAAGTATTAAGGTAAACCTAACCATAGCATGAAACATATGGATCCAAATCAGCCCCTTACGAAGCAATGCATAAACTACGGTTTAAGCTTCTGTCACTCTAGCAACCCATCATCTACTTATTACTTCACAATGCCTCCCTCTAGGCCCAAACAATGGTGAAGTGTCATGTAGTCGACGTTCACATGACACCACTAGAGGGATGACAACATACATCTCATCAAAATATCGAATGAATACCAAATTCACATGACCACTAATAGCAAGACTTCTCCCATGTCCTCAGGAACAAACGTAACTACTTGCAAAGCATATTCATGTTCATAATCAGAGGGGTATTAATATGCATAATGGATCTGAACATGTGATCTTCCACCAAGTAAACCAACTAGCATCAACTACAAGGAGTAATCAACACTACTAGCAACCCACAGGTACCAATCTGAGGTTTGGATACAAAGATTGGATACAAGAGATGAACTAGGGTTTGAGATGAGATGGTGCTGGTGAAGATGTTGATGGAGATTGACCCCCTCCCGATGAGAGGATCGTTGGTGATGACGATTGAGGGAGTCCTGGATTAGGGGGTCTCCGGACAGCCGGACTATATACTTTGGCTGGACTGTTAGACTATGAAGATACAAGATTGAAGACTTTGTCTCGTGTCCGGATGGGACTCTCCTTGGCGTGGAAGGCAAGCTAGGCAGTACGGATATGGATATCTCCTCCTTTGTAACCGACCTTGTGTAACCCTAACCCTCTCCGGTGTCTATATAAACCGGAGGGTTTAGTCCATAGGACACAACAATAACATACAATGATACCATAGGCTAGCTTCTAGGGTTTAGCCTCTCCGATCTCGTGGTAGATCTACTCTTGTACTACCCATATCATCAATATTAATCAAGTAGGACGTAGGGTTTTACCTCCATCAAGAGGGCCCGAACCTGGGTAAAACATCGTGTCCCCTGCCTCATGTTACCATCCGCCTTAGACGCACAGTTCGGGACCCCCTACCCGAGATCCGCCAGTTTTGACACCGACATTGGTGCTTTCATTGAGAGTTCCTATGTGTCGTCGCCGTTAGGCTTGATAGCTCCTACTATCATCGATAGTGATGCAGTCCAGGGTGAGATTTTTCTCCCCGGACAGATCTTTGTGTTCGGCGGCTTCGCACTGCGGGCCAACTCGCTTGGCCATCTGGAGCAGATCGAAAGTTACGCCCCTGGCCACCAGGTCAGGTTTGGAAGCTTAAACTACATGGCCGATATCCGCGGAGACTTGATCTTCGATGGATTCGAGCCTCTGCCTTGTGCGTCACGCGGTCACGATGAGTACGATTTAGCTCTACCATCAGACAGTGTTCAGGAGATCGCACCGGCAACCAATCCGACCCTCAATTCGGAGCCAGTTGTGCCGTCCATGGACGGGTGGATGGACCCCGCCACAGAAGCCTTATCCTCATCGGCGATCGAGCCGAACGTCGACCTTACCCTGCACGAGAGCCGTGTTGTTAGACTGTCGGATCCTTCTCCGGCCACGGACTCCGAACCGCCTGCACCCGTTCCTAGCGAATCTGATTGGGCGCCGATCATGGAATTTACCTCCGCGGATATTTTTCAGCACTCGTGTCACACCCTAGCTAGTTCATGCATTAGAGTGTTGCATCATGTTTAATTTCCCAGAAAACTGAAATGGGGATGACAGAACTCCCAGCACCCCCCTGGAACAACTAGGGTTTACTAAAAACTTTTTCAATGAACCTGAAATGCCCTTCTAAAAAGCCCATCCTTTTTGTTTTGGGTTAAAACCTTTGACAAAAATTGTGCACATTTTTCTAGGACATCTTAAGGTCATTGGATTAATTCATATAGTATTTGCATTTGGGCATTTAAATGCTATAAAATATTTTAAATGCTCAAATAATCATAAACTAAAATGTTTACTATTGGATATATTCTAAGTAGTAGCCATGACTAGTTTTATGATTTTTGGAAATGCCCTAGCATTTTTAATAAAGCCCTGAAGTTACAGAAATAATAGAATAAATAAAAAACAGAAAAAGAGAGGGAAAAGAACTAACCTGGCGCAACCCACCTGGCAGCCCACTGGCCGGCCCAGCACTGTGCTGGCCCGTGCCAGTCATCGCCTACCTCTGCCAGTAGGCAGAGGAGGGACACGGCGCGCACGCCCGAGCTCGCCACGCCACCTCCCTGCTCCTCTGCTTCACCTGGTCACCGCCTTGACGCCAGGGACGACCTCCATGTCGTCGCCCCGACCCCGCAGACCCCTCCATTCACCCCCAATGCCTCTCCCTCGCCCTCTCCCACCATGGCCGACACCTCTGCCGCCGCATCGTCGCCGTAGCCGCGCCCTCCGTCATCCTCGCGCTGCGCCGTTGTGTCCACGAGCTCCGCCGTCGTTGACTACGTCGAGCAGGCTGAGCCCTGAGCGCTCGCCCGCTCTGGAATCGCCCCGACCTCGTCCTCCCCAACTCCAGCCACCGGAGATCCCCTTCGCCGTCCCTGCTGCATCAGCTCGCCCCGACCTCACTGACTGCCTCGTCGTGACCCCCGTGAGCTCAGCCATCTCCCCATCCTCTATGTTTCCTCTTTTGCACTCCGTAGCGACTGCACCATGCTCACCCGCATGCGCCACCGCCCGCGCTCGTCGCCGGCGATGCTCCGGTGACCATTTGGTCCCGGGCATCCGCCCAACGCGCTCCCCGCATCGCGTAGAGCCCCCATAGCACCTCGCTGCGCTCATTTGCGCACCACAGCCTCATCCCCACCTGCACCCGAGCTTCGGCCGCCGCCAAGCTCGTCGCCGGCGCCACTCCGGCCACTCCCCGGCTGCGCCACTACCCTGGTTGGATGCGGACGAGCGTCCGCGTCCCGTAGTTGTGCTCCGCACACCGAACGGTGCCTTGTAGGTGAAATCCGCGCTGCTCCGCCGCGCCTGGCCTCGCCAGCGGCTAAACGCCGGTGAGTTTGACCCTGTTTGACCCTGTGTGGGCCCAGGTTGACCTCCCCTAAGTCATTGATGTGTGGGTGACACTGATAGATGGGGCCCACCGGTTAGGTTTGACCTGGGCTGGCGTCTTTGACCGCTGACGTCACACTGACGCGAGGCTGACGCAGTAGATCCTTTTTCTAGAATTATTCTTATATGGGAAATTCCAAAAAATAACCAAAACTTCTAAAATTCATAACTTTTAATCTATAACTCCAAATGCAAAGATTTATATATGAAATTTGATCAGAAAAATTCAATCTTTCCATCTGTAATGGTTTCATGCATGACAAAACACTTTAACCTAGCTGTTTAGGTGAAACAAGATAATACACTTATAATGCTTAAGAACATAAGCTCCCATTTGAATCTTTGATTCAAATGGACCCAATTCAACTTGTTTCACATTGCATTAGGCAGGACACATCATATTGCCATGTCATAGCATGCACCATATTGTTGCATATTGCCATGTGATGATTGTATTATGTGGTGTCTTTCATGGTAGGTTCTGACTCTGAGGATATCTCCGAGTATCCAACTGAAGGGCAGTACCCTACTACTACTCCATCAGGCAAGCAGCCCCATTGATCATATCGATACAATCCAATGTTCTCGCATCTGCTCTCATTTACTGCATTAAGACAACAACGTTTCAAACTGCTGTGTGATGCAGTAGTTGAACCCTTATCCTCTGCATGACCTGTCATTGCCACAGTAACTAGATGAAACCCACTAGCATGTGTAGGAGTTGATTGAGCCATGTATGTGTTTCCTACCTTGCTATGCCAGCTATGCTTAGAGTTGTGTCAGGTCTGGTTCATCTGGGTGATGGGCTAGAGTGAAATGATTATGTCGGTAATGTGAGGGATATGTTGAACATGATTTGGTAAAGGTATCAATGAGAGGCCATGTAGGAGTACATGGTGGGTTGTTTCATTGAGGCCGTCCCTAAGAACTGAGATCTGCATGTGTGATTTAAGAATCAGTTACTACCATGCATTGGGATCCTTAATTGGCCCTCTCGGCTTCTTAATCACCCTAGTACTCTGTCCAGGAGTTGCAACTAGTTTCTGGTGTTTGTAGGTTATGTGTTGGCGGCCGTGCGTAGCGCTGACCCTAGGGGTGGGCTATGATGTGATAGATACACCATGGCACGATGTACCGAGTCACCCGTTTGGTGTCTCGGGAACCCTGTTCACATCGTTCGGGGCCGTATGTGGAAACCTCGGCCGGACTCCCTGTGGATGGAACCTGGATAGCCGATAAACCTAGACTAGAGACTTGAGTGTTTAGGTAGGCCGTGGCCAACACCCTCATTGGGCTTCCGCTTGAAGGTTGCCGAGTACATGTCGTGTAAACGACGGTAAGTGGTGAGAGCGTGTATGAAGAAGTACACCCCTGCAGGGTTAACATCATCTATTCGAATAGCCGCGTCCGCGGGAAAGGACTACTTGGTTGCCTATACAGTTCATAGACAAGTTAATGGTTACTACTAAAAGACTCAAGATAAGTGTGAGTACCGAGGATGGCCCTCTCGCAGGATGACGAGGGAGGATCCCCGGTGGAGTATTGTGTTAGTGATTAGTGGACTCGTGTGCGGAAATTATTTTACAGTGGTGTCTCGTAGGATAGCTTAGCCAAGAGTCAAAGCTGGCTTGCTGCAATAACTCCACCAGTTTCTTGAGAATGAGCATGTATAGTAGGTTCTGTTGTAAGACTTGTTGAGTACCTTTGTACTCATGTTGCTTTAATTACTGTTTTCAAACGACAACACCGCCCCCTCCGATGGGTTTTATGTAGACCTCGGCGTCAATGAGTAACTTGCCACCCACGTGGTGATCCTGGCCATGGAGGGCCCTATGTAGATAGTCAGGCTTCGACAAGCCTTCTTTCTTTCTAGTGTCTGTACTCAGACTATTTGCTTCCGCATGTGCTTGTATGCTTGTATGCTTGTATGACTTGAGTGTCGGGTCATGTGACCCCTACCTATATGAACATGTTATGTATGGCTCTCCGGAGCCTTTAAATAAAGTACTTGAGTTGTAGAGTTTTGTTGTGATGCCATGTTGTATTTGCACATATCGAGCATATTGTGTGTATGACTGAAATGCTTGGTATGTGTGGGATCCGACAATCTAGTTGTTTATCCTTGGCAGCCTCTCTTATGGGGAAATGTAGTCTAGTGCTCCTTGAGCCATAGTAGTCCGCTACAGCCCGGTTCACCGGAGTCCTGCTAGCCCAGCACTACTGCTCAGGACACTTGACTGGCCGGCATGTTTTTCACTTCGTTCCTATGTCTGTCCCTTCGGGGAAATGTCACGCGGTGACATCCGGAGTCCTACCTAGCCTGCTACAGCCCGGGTTCCCCGGAGTCTTGTTAGCCCAGTGCTACAGCCCGGATTCACATGCTGATGACCGACATGCTCGATGTGATTCATGCATGCCTGTCCCCATAGGTCTGTGCCGCTTTGGGTTCACGACTAGCCATGTCGGCCCGGGTTCTCTGTCATATGGATGCTAGCGACACTATCATATACGTGCGCCAAAAGGCGCAAACGGTCCCGGGCCATGGTAAGGCGACACCCGTGGGGATAACGTGCGTGAGGCTGCAAAGTGATATGAGGTGTTACCGGCTAGATCGATGTGACTTGGAATTCGGGTCCTGACAACTCGCCCTTTGGCGACATACTGAACTCATTAAGGTCTCTCTCCTTGTCAGGAGGATCCTGGCAGAACTATGTCCGACAGGATCGGGATGCGGATGACAAAGAAATTCGTAGCCCACCCACCACCCACTTAGTAGCCACTGTCGATGACTTAACCGACATGCTCGACTTCAACTCCGAAGACATCGACGGTATGGACGACGATGTGGGAGACGAAGAGGAACCACTGCCCACAGGAACCACTGCTAGCTGACAGATGGACTGAAGTCCTCGCGGCCGAGGAATATAAACTCGAACGCCCCTCCAAGAGTTACCCAAAATGCAGGTTGCTACCCCGACTGGAGGAAGAAGCATATGGCGCGGCTGATCGGCCACCTCGTGGCCGCGATAGAGAGGCATTCCAGCCAAAAACTCAGCCTGCACCCCGACGCCATTCAAATAAAAAGGCATGGGGAAATACGCCAGACCTGCGAGACGTATTGGAGGACAAAGCAAAACATGCAAGATCGATCTACGGATCACGAGGGCACACCACTATGCAAGACGATACACGTCATGCCGGATACAGTAAAAGTAAATCCGGTCGGGCCGAACACAGCGGGCAAGACCCATTCGAGCTGCGTCGTGATATAGCCCAATACAGAGGCGCCGCACACCCCCTATGCTTCACAGACGAAGTAATGGATCATCAAATCCCAAAGGGCTTCAAACCCGTAAATATTGAATCATACGATGGCACTACAGATCCTGCGGAATGGATCGAGGATTTCCTCCTCCACATCCACATGGCCCGTGGTGATGACTTACACGCCATCAAATACCTCCCGCTAAAGCTCAAAGAGCCAGCGCGGCATTGGCTTAACAGCTTGTCAGTAGAGTCCATTAGCTGTTGGGAAGATCTGGAGGCCGCATTCCTCGACAACTTTCAGGGCACTTATGTGCGACCACCAGATGCCAATGACTTGAGCCACATAATTCAGCAGCCAGAAGAATCGGCCAGGCAATTCTGGACTCGGTTCCTAACAAAGAAAAATCAAATCGTCGACTGTCCGGATGCAGAGGCCCTAGCAGCTTTCAAAAACAACATCCGCGATGAGTGGCTAGCCCGGCACCTTGGTCAGGAAAAGACGAAATCTATGGAAGCCCTCACGACACTCGTGACCCGCTTTTGTGCGGGAGAAGACAGCTGGTTGGCTCGCAGTAATAACATATCAAAGAACCATGGTACTTCAGATACCAAGGACGGCAATAGTAGGTCACGTCGGCACAAACATAAGCTCCGCATTAACAGCGACAATACCGAGGATACGGTAGTCAATGCCAGATTCAAAGGCTCTAAACCCGGTCAGTGGAAAAAGCCATTTAAAAGAAACACTCCGGGCCCGTCCAGTTTGGACCGCATACTCGATCGCTCGTGCCAGATACACGGCACCCCTGACAAGCCAGCCAACCACACCAATAGGGATTGTTGGGTATTCAAGCAGGCCGGCAAGTTAATTGCCGAAAACAAAGATAAGGGGCCAGATAGCGATGACGAGGAAGAGCCCCGGCAGCAAAACACCGGAGGACAGAAGAGGTTCCCCCCACAAGTGCGGACAGTGAACATGATATACACAACCCACATCCCCAAGAGGGAGCGGAAGCGTGCGCTCAGGGACGTATATGCGTTGGAGCCAGTCGCCCCAAAGTTCAACCCATGGTCCTCCTGTCCGATCACCTTCAATCGCAGGGACCACCCCACTAGTATCCGTCATGGCGGGTTCACCGCACTGGTCCTAGACCCAATCATCGACGGATTTCACCTCACTCGAGTCCTTATGGATGGCGGCAGCAGCCTGAACCTGCTTTACCAGGACACAGTGCACAAAATGGGTATAGACCCCTAAAGGATCAAACCCACAAAAACGAACTTTAAAGGCGTCATTCCAGGTGTAGTGGCCCATTGCACAGGCTCAATTACACTGGAAGTGGTCTTCGGATCCCCGGATAACTTCCGAAGCGAAGAATTAATCTTCGATATAGTCTCTTTCCGCAGTGGCTATCATGCACTGCACGGGCAAACCGCATTTGCAAGATTCAATGCGGTACCGCATTATGCATACGTCAAGCTCAAGATGCCAGGACCTCGGGGGGTCATCACAGTTAATGGAAACACAGAGCGCTCTCTCCGTATGGAGGAGCACACTGCGGCCCTCGTAGCAGAAGTGCAAAGCAGCCTCTCAAGGCAATCCAACAGTTCGGCGTTTCAAGACCCGGACACCTTCAAGGGCGCTCAGAGTAATCGGCAACTAGACCACCTGGCATGATCTGAGCTCGCGTAGCAATGCGGCCCCCACCCCAGTCCCAGCCAAACAATGAAATTTGTGCCGCGCGTACGTAATTACGCATTAAAAATACCATGGGCACAGGCGGGGAGGGGGGCACAACTACGGCATGCCCCGATACGTGGCTTAAACCGCACTAGGGGCTTCCCGCTTTGTTATTTTTCTCTTTCAGGACTTTAATCTCTGGAAACCCTGTCCGGCAGCATGATTGCCGAACACATGATGCAACAACCAAGGAGGCAAAAAGCTACATCACACCACGGAACTCCCAGGTGGATTACGATAACGAGTGAAATATTTGCTTTAATACTATTCCTCAGCTTGCCCTTGGAAGGGACATAGTCCTACTTTTTGCTTATCGCACTATCTGTATCATTCTGCTTTAACGCATCTATTCGAATAAACAATGCATATCATTAAGACTATTATTGCATTCTTCTTTTTTATATATATGTGTTCCTTAATGACGCCTTGCAACCATACACTTTGGTACGGCCAATACACCAGGGGCTTAAGTACCCCACAATGCGGTGTGAGAAGTCCGAACACTTTCACAAGTGCGGCACCCCGAACTTATAGCATTATATGCATCAACTCCGAATCATGTCTTTGGTCAAATGTTGGGTTTGCCCGGCTCCAATGTTTTGGTACCTTATGTTCCGCTCTATCGGCTAAGGTAGCGCTAGGAGAACTACTGCGATTGTGCCCCGGTTCTGCTGGGCTAAGCACCTCAGTAGAGAAAGCTAAAACTGACTGTCATGATAAGGTGAGAGACTGGTCGCTATTCAGCGAGGTTTCGAGTCCCTAAAGACTTATGCCGCTTAGAGCGAGGAGCCGGTCTTGTCCGGCTTAAAGGCGTGTATCGTGCCCCGAATTCAGTCTTCCGAATACCAGGGGCTTCGTCGAAATTTAAAATTATAGAATTCTATGGCTAAGTGAGAGTGATAAAGCATTATTAGTCTGGTTGCCTTGTTCGCTGTGCCGAGCACCTCCCTCGAAGGACCCAAAAATGGGAACAAGAGTGCTCAGGTTTATCCCGAACACCCTAGCACTCGTGCCATGGGGGCAGAAGCCGAGGACTAGCCATCTCTCAGATTGGATAAACAGCCAAATAGAAGGTAATATTTTAAATTCAAACAAGCGTTGCATAGCGCATATGAAACAAGTTTTCATCATACAGGATCACACGAGCAAGTTTACTCAAATATTACATCCTTTGAACATTCGTCCGCTACAAGACAGGCACCCTTCAGGACACCCTCATAATAAATTTCGGGGGTGCGATGCTCTTGCCCTGCGGCGGTCCTTTCTTTATCAGCTTCACAGCGTCTAGCTTGGCCCATTGCACCTTCACACGGGCGAAAGCCCGGCGTGCACCTTCGATGCAGACGGACTGCTTGACGACTTCCAGCCGTGGGCAGGCATCGACAAGCCGCCTCACCAAGCCGAAGTAGCTGTTCGGAAGGGCGTCGCCTGGCCACAGCCGGACTATAAAGCCCTTCATGGCCTGTTCGGCCGCCTTGTGTAGCTCGACCAGCTGCTTCAGCTGGTCGCTCATAGGCACCGGGTGTTCGGTCCCAGTATACTCTGACTAGAACAGCTTCTCCGTTGAGCTTCCCTCCTCGGCCTGGTAAAACTGTGCGGCATCCGACACGCTGCGGGGTAAATCTGTGAATGCTCCTGGAGATCTCCGGATCCGGGTAAGTAATAGGTAATTTACTTTCACATGCTTGCTTTGCATATAGAATGCCTTACCCGCCGCTATTTTCTTCATCGCGTCAATCTCCTTGAGGGCCTTTTGGGTCTTGGCCTTGGCACTCTTCGCGCTCTCGAGGGCCACGGCAAGCTCAGACTCTCGCGTCTTCGAGTCAAGCTCCAACGCCTCGTGCTTCGTCACGAGAGCCTGGAGCTCTTGCTGCACCTCGCCCACCCGAGCCTCTTGCCTTTCCCGCTCGGTGCGCTCCTTGGCCGCTTTATCTTCGACCATGGACAGCGCTTGCTTTAGGGTCGCCAGTTCGGTCGTGGCCCCTGGCAAATTCATGATGATCCTGTGATTTTGCAATCGCATTCCTTTTATACATATCCATAGACTAGGTACTAGTTACCTTTGTTCTCCTCAAGCTGCCTCTTGGCAAGGCCGAGCTCGTCCTTGGACCCTTTAAGGTCCTGCTTCAGTGCGGCGACCTCCGCAGTCAGTGCGGCAGACGCCAGCAGTGAAGCCTGCATACGCATATTGACATACTTATATTAGACTCCTGCGATATTGTTTGATCCTCTGTTCGGCTTTTCTTTGTGAACACCGAACAGAGCATCAGGGGCTACTATCTATGCGGTAATATTTTTCCTATATTTTAACACTTACCTCAAAGCCTGTTAGAAGGCTGGCACAGGCTTCAGTCAGTCCGCTTTTGGCGGACTGAACCTTTTGGACCACCGCACTCATAATAGTGCGGTGCTCCTCGTCGATGGAAGCGCTGCGAAGCGCTCCCAACAGATTGTCCGGTGCCTCTGGATGGACAGAGGTCACCGGCACAGGCGTCTTGCCCCTCTTGGAAGGAGGCCGCCTGCCCGAATCTGGAACCGCTGGAGGTTCCGGCGCGGTGTTTGGCTGAGGGCCGAACTCAGAGCCCTCGGGGGCCTTGTCCCCTCTGCTCCCGGAGTCCGGAAGGTCGCCTTGAGGCGCCTCCAGGACTGTATCCCCCCGACCCAGTGCCTCTTGAGACAATACCTCGGTGTTGTCCGTAGGGCAAGGGGAGGTGGCGGTCGGAAGTGGATCGCTATCCATATCCGACGAGCCCAGGGAGCCGTCCGACGATACGTCGATACGGGCTCGTGGCGGTCTGCATAGTCATAATTCGGCGTTAGGAGAAGC
Source organism: Triticum dicoccoides (assembly GCF_002162155.2). Taxonomy (NCBI): domain Eukaryota; kingdom Viridiplantae; phylum Streptophyta; class Magnoliopsida; order Poales; family Poaceae; genus Triticum; species Triticum dicoccoides. Next base: position 541,791,845 of record NC_041388.1, read on the forward strand.
AGCGCGACAAAGGAATGTTATGAGTTACTCTGATATCCGAATACTTACGATTTCCCCAGAGGCTTGGCCCTAGGCAGTCACTCATCTTCGCCTTCGGCGGCGGTGGTAGAGTAGTCCGGAAGGAGAGTCCTTCCCTTCTTGGACCCTTCGCCCCCCCGGTTGGGGCGGCCTTCCTTTTCTTATCTCCCCCAACTGAAGGGGGAGCATCTTCTTCTTCCTCCTCGTCTTCGGAGTAGGAGTGTGCCGCAGAGTCATCGGACAATGAGTCCGGTAACACCTGGCGTCGGGAACTCTTTCGGGTTCCCTTGGCCTTCTTGGTCTTCTCTGGCACCTTGTAAGGACTCGGAGTCAGCTTCTCCGTCAGGAGAGCGTTTGCTGGGCCTTCGGGCAAGGGAGACGGATAGTCGATCTGTCCGGCCGTTTCCTGCCAGTCCTGTCAAAGGAACGGGAGCTTAGATCCCGCATAGAGTCAAACTATGAAAAACAAGTATCCTGTAAGAGGTAAAACAGCTTACCGCGCTGGCTTGGCGCTTCGCGCAGAATCCGCGATCCTCGGTAGTAGGAGGAGGAACCTCGGCGCCCTTGAATAGCACCTTCCAGGCATCCTCGTGTGTTGTATCGAAGAGCCTGTTCAGAGTTTGGTGCTGGGCCGGGTCAAACTCCTACAAGTTGAAGGCCCGTTGTTGACACGGGAGGATCCGGCGGATGAGCATGACCTGGACTATGTTGACGAGTTTGAGCTTCTTGTTCACCATGTTTTGAATACATGATTGGAGTCCGGTCGGCTCTCCCGAACTACCCCAGGATAGGCCCTTCTCTTTCCAGGAGGTGAGCCACATGGGGATGCCAGATCGGAACTCGGGGGCCGCTGCCCATGCAGGGCCACGCGGCTCGGTGATGTAGAACCACCCCGATTGCCACCCCTTTATGGTCTCCACGAAGGAGCCCTTGAGCCATGTAACGTTGGGAATCTTGCCCACCATGGCGCCTCCGCACTCCGCCTGGCAGCCGCCCACTACCTTCGGCTTGACATCGAAGGTCTTCAGTCATAAGCCGAAGTGGGGCTTGATGCAGAGGAAGGCCTCGCACACGACGATAAATGCCGAGATGTTGAGGATGAAGTTCGGGGCCAGATCATGGAAATCCAGGCCGTAGTAGAACATGAGCCCCCATACGAATGGGTGGAGAGGGAATCCCAGTCCGCGGAGGAAATGGGTAAGGAACACTACCCTCTCATGGGGCCTGGGGGTGGGGATGAGCTGCCCCTCATCTGGGAGCTGGTGCGCGATGTCGTCGGGCAAGTATTCGGGTCTCCTCAGCTTCTTGATGTGTCCCTCCGTGACGGAGGAGACCATCCACCTGCCTCCCGCTCCAGACATGGTTGGAGAAGGTTGAGGTGGGAAGTGCGGACTTGGGCGCTGGAGCTCGAGTGTGCGAAAATGGATAAGCAAAGGAGGAAGAAGGCGTGGATGAAAAGGTGAATCCTTATCCCTTTATATGGGCGGACGAAACTATGCATCCCCACTGGCCTGGTAAAACTCGCTTATCCCCCAAGCGTCATAATCGATGGCGTGGTTGGGTTACCCACGCCCGTATTGATGAGAATCCCGTGATAAGGGGACACGGTCTCTGCTTTGACAAGACGTGTCAAAAAACTGCCTCGCGTTATGTGCGGGGCTAGTTAAAGGAAACGGTTCGAATAATCACCGGGCCATGACATAATGTCGTGTTGCCAAAACAAGTCAGCAAATTGGATTTGTGGAAATATTATTCTCTCTATGGTGGTATGTGGAACTTATTTTGCAGGGTCGGACACTATCCTTGTATTCAAATTCTTCTATGGTGTATTCGGAGGAGGAACCCGCCTTGCAATGCCGAAGACAATACTGCATGCTGGACTCATTGTCATTGAGGCCTGGTTCAGGGGCTACTGAGGGAGTCCTGGATTAGGGGGTCTCCGGACAGCCGGACTATATCCTTTGGCTGGACTGTTAGACTATGAAGATACAAGATTGAAGACTTCGTATCGTGTCCGGATGGGACTCTCCTTGGCGTGGAAGGCAAGCTAGACAGTACGGATATGGATATCTCCTCCTTTGTATCCGACCTTGTGTAACCCTAACCCTCTTTGGTGTCTATATAAACCAAAGGGTTTTAGTCCATAGGACACAACAATAACATACAATCATACCATAGGCTAGCTTCTAGGGTTTAGCCTCTCCGATCCCGTGGTAGATCTACTCTTGTACTACCCATATCATCAATATTAATCAAGCAGGATGTAGGGTTTTACCTCCATCAAGAGGGCCCGAACCTAGGTAAAACATCGTGTCCCCTGCCTCCTGTTACCACCCGCCTTAGACGCACAGTTCGGGATCCCCTACCCGAGATCCGCCGGTTTTGACACTGACAATGATGGTGATGATTTCCCCTCCTGGAGGGAAGTGTCCCCGGCAGAACAGCTCTGCCGAAGCCCTAGATTGGTTCCGCCAAGGTTCCGCCTCGTGGCCATGGAGTCTCGTCCCGAAAGCGTGCTTATGATTTTTTCTTGACGAAAGACTCCATATAGCAGAAGATGGGCATCAGAGGGCCAACAGGGGGCCCACGAGGCTGGTGGGTGGCCCCCCTCTGGTACTTCTTGTGCTCAGTAATTTTTATATATTCTGAAAATAACTTCCATGAAGTTTTAGGACTTTTGGAGCTGTGCAGAATAGGTCTCTAATATTTGCTCCTTTTCTAGCCCAGAATCCCAGCTGTCGGCATTCTCCCTCTTCATGTTAACCTTGTAAAATAAGAGAGAATAGGCATACGTATTGTGACATAATGTGTAATAACAGCCCATAATGTAATAAATATAGATATAAAAGCATGATGCAAAATGGATGTATCAACTCCCCCAAGCTTAGACCTTGCTTGTCCTCAACCGAAAGCCGAAATCAAAAAATATGTCCACATGTTTAGAGATATAGGTGTTGATAAAAATAAAATACGAACATGAGGGCGATACTAGAGAGGCTAGCAATGGTGGAAGGGTGAGAGTGCGTATAATCCATGGACTCAACATTAGTCATAAAGAACTCACATGCTAATTGCAAAAAACTATTAGTTATCGAAACAAAGTATTACGCACATGCTCCTTGGGGATAGATTGGTAGGAAAAGACCATCGCTCGTCCCCGACCGCCACTCATAAGGAAGACCATCAATAAATAAATCATGCTCCAACTTCGTCACATAACGGTTCACCATACGTGCATGCTACGGGAATCACAAACTTCAACACAATTATTTCTCAAATTCACAACTACTCAACTAGCATGACTCTAATATCACCATCTCCGTATCTCAAAACAATTATCAAGTATCAGACTTCTCATAGTATTCAATGCACTTCTATGAAAGTTTTTATATTATTACTAAAAGCAAATTTCCATGTTCTAAAGGACTCTAAAAATAACATAAGTGAATCATGAGAGATCAACTATTTCTATAAAATAAAACCTCCGCCATGCTCTAAAAGATATAAGTGAAGCACTAGAGCAAAAACTATATGACTCAAAAGATATAAGTGAAGCACATAGAGTATTCTAATAAATTTCAAATCATGTGAGTCTCTCTCAAAAGGTGTGTACAGCAAGGATGATTGTGGTAAACTACAAAGGAAATACTCAAATCATACAAGACGCTCCAAGCAAAACACATATCATGTGGTGAATAAAAATATAGCTCCAAGTAAAGTTACCGATAGACGAAGACGAAAGAGGGGATGCCTTCCGGGGCATCCCCAAGCTTAGGCTTTTTGGTGTCCTTGAATTTTACCTTGGGGTGCCATGGGCATCCCCAAGATTAGGCTCTTTCCACTCCTTGTTCCATAATCCATCAAATCTTTACCAAAAACTTGAAAACTTCACAACACAAAACTCAAAATAGAAAATCTCATGAGCTCCGTTAGCGAAAGAAAACAAAACACCACTTCAAGGTACTGTAATGAACTCATTCTTTATTTATATTGGTGTTAAATCTACTATATTCCAACTTTTATATGGTTTATAAACTCTTTTACTAGCCATAGATTCATCAAAATAAGCAAACAACACACGAAAAACAGAATCTGTCAAAAACAGAACAGTCTCTAGTAATCTGTATCTAACGCAAAATTCTGGAACCCAAAAATTCTAAAATAAATTTCTGGGCGTGAGGAATTTATCTATTAATCATCTGAAAAAAGAATTAACTAAATATCACTCTCCAAATAAAAATGGCAGCAATTCTCGTGAGTGCTAAAGTTTCTGTTTTTTACAGCAAGATCAAAAAGACTTTCCCCAAGTCTTCCCAACGGTTCTACTTGTCACAAACACTAATTAAACACAAAAACACAACCAAAATAGAGGCTAGATAAATTATTTATTACTAAACAGGATCAAAAAGCAAGGAATAAAAATAAAATTGGATTGCCTCCCAACAAGCGCTATCGTTTAACGCCCTAGCTAGGCATAAAAGCAAGGATAGATCTAGGTATTGTCATCTTTGGTAGGAAATCCATAAGTGGCTCTCATAATAGATTCATATGGTAATTTAATTTTCTTTCTAGGGAAGTGTTCCATGCCTTTCCTTAATGGAAATTGGAATCTAATATTCCCTTCCTTCATATCAATAATTGCACCAATCGTTCTAAGGAAAGGTCTACCAAGAATAATAGGACATGAAGGATTGCAATCTATATCAAGAACAATGAAATCTACGGGCACATAGTTCCTATTTGCAACAATAAGAACATCATTAGTTCTTCCCATAGGTTTCTTAATAGTGGAATCCGCAAGGTGCAAGTTTAAAGAATAATCATCAAAATCACGGAAACCTAGCAAATCACACAAAGTTTTTGGAATCGTGGAAACACTAGCTATAACATCCCAAATTTTGAATTTGGAATGTTATACATAGGTCATTCTTGCATATCATATTTTATTGCATTTTCGTTCCGCAATCCTCGAAAATCCTAAGCAACTCAAGGACCCTCGGAGAGAGTTGGGGATTTCCCGGTTTTCATATTTGGTTTTTATCAAATAATGAAATGAGGATTTTTGATTTTGATTATTTTCTCTCCGAAAAATATTTCATAATAAAATATATGAGAGGAAATAATATGACTTCTCCAAAATAACTGAAATATTGGAGGAAAAATATTAAAATCATTTATTAGATTTTATTTGGATTTTATTTGCATTAGAAAAATTGCACGTCTTCAAAATTGCATTTTAGGGCCAAGAAAATGTTCATCTCGTTCTAAATAATTTACTTAGACGGTGAAAATTTGTTTTGGCATTTTTAGATATTTATTTTATTTCTAGGATTTTTTCCTGTTCGGCGGAATTGTTAAAAAGAACTTCGGGCGCCGACTGGGCCGAAACCCAGCCGGGCCGGCCCATCTCCCGCGCCGCCGTCCCGCACCAGGACGCGCGCGCTGCCGCAGCCGACTCGGACAGGAGTTCGAGCCGGACTCCTCCGCCGCCGCCTTGCCCCCTCCTCCAAGCCACCTATCCCCCCCTTTATATACCGCCGCTACCCCCGCCACCACCACCAAACCCCGCCGCCCCGCAGCCCCGAGCCGAGCCGCGCCGCCGTCTCCCGAGCCGCGTCGCCGTCTTCCGAGCCTCGCCGTCGCCGCTGCACCG
>NC_041388.1:541798212-541807683 GCF_002162155.2 Triticum dicoccoides
CCGCTGCCGCCCCTCGCCGCGCCGTGCCGCCTCGCCCCGCCGCCCCGCTAGCCCGCGGCACCGCCGCCAGAGCCCCGCCTCGCCGGAGCCTCGTCGGAGAGGTAATGCGCCGTTTCGCCGCCGCCGTTTTTTTTTAGAAAACTGATTCGGTTTTTTTAAAGAAAAACCCTAGTTTGTTTTTTTTTGATTCGCCGGTTTTTTCCCGGTTCTTCTATTTAGCGGACGTTCGTCCGTACGTTCATTTTAACGAACGGTTTTCACTCGTTAGTTACAGATAACGAACGCTCGTTCGTTAGCCTGTTCGTCAGTTTTCTTTTATCGGATTTTTCCGCGATTATTCTCAATCGCGATTTCTCATCCGATCTTCGTTTCAGTTTATCTTTTCGCTCATTAGTCGGAATCAGGCGATTCAAGCGCCTAGATCTTCGTCTCGAGACCTTCTTTCCGCTTAACCAACTTGAACAAGATTTTGGTACTGTAAAATTTGACCTAGGTCCAGATTAGTAAACGGATCTTGTTTCTTTCACAGTTTGAGTTTCGTTGCTTTCTTTGGTTCGTTTCTTTTTGCAAACCGGAGTTCTTAAGTTGAACTTTCCGGTTAGATCTTCTTATTTGAGTTTTACCCATGCTTCTTTAATTGCTGCTTATGTATGCTATTATTTGTTTGCGATAGAATTCCCGGAGTGCGAAGCGTGTTATTTGGAGTCCCTAGGTTACGCGGATCGTCAGCAAGGCAAGTAACACTTTGATCACATCCCTTTATCACCTAGTTTTTATGCATTAGTTCCAATCCTCAAACATTGCATGATTAGGATGTCATTAACATGTGGGTTGGGAAGTAGTTGATGAGGTAGAACCTATTATCCTGTTACATTCAAAACCTGGGAGTTACTTCTACGCATTGCTTATATTGCTATGCTATGCTCGTAGATGTGGTTTGGGTGAGTGAAATCCATGACAGATGTGAGATTGTTAAATTAATGGTTCAACTTAAGGTGGCAACTTAAATACACATCTGGGTGGATTGAGGCACCTGGAGTACCCAGTGTTGCCTGTATTTTTGGAAATCCCGGAGTACCCGTGTGATCTTCCTATGGACCGCCACCCAGACTCAAAGGGAACGGAGATGATTCATGCTAGTAAATTCCGTGTGCAGCCACAAGCTATTATGGGCTCTAGCATAGTTGAGTAAGTTACGTGAAGCTCTTGAAGAGGCAGATCAGCTGGTAGAGGGATGTAGGTTTGGTATGGTCTGTCCGGAGTAGAGAGTTAATGTTTCCGAAAGACTATGTCTCGGTCATCCGTTTCTCAAACACCATGTAGTGCGAGAAATCCAACGGAGGCGATCGAGTCTTGTGGGGAAAAGTGCGCAAACCTCTGCAGAGTGTATAAACTAATCATGGTTAGCCGTGTCCCCGGTTATGGACAATCTTGAGTATCTAGTACTTGGAGTATCTTAAGGATCTCATCACCCTTAATTAATATTGTTGGGTTGTTAATCACTTTAATTGGGATTGAGTTGGAGGAACCTTCTCAATGATGTTTCAACTACCATGATAGTTAAATTAAAATCTATTCCTTTGTTGTAGGGAAAATTTGGCTTTTCGCAAAAAAAACTGTAACCATAGAGCTTTCCACCAGCCAAATATGCATGTAGTGATAGCATTATTCTGTTCTTGCTCTATTGTGTTACTTTTCCAGCATATTCCATGTGCTGACCCGTTTTCGGACTGCAACGTATTATGTTGCAGACTTTATAGATGAGGAGTAAGGTTCGTTAGGTCGTTGCCGTGCAGCTCAGCTATGTCGTTGGAGTTGATGGATTCACTTTATCTTCCAAGCCTTCTGTTGTTATCGTATTAGATGGCCTTAAGCCATATTTATTATAATAAGTTCTATTTTGAGACATCCTATGTATAAGTGTGTGATTGCTACTCTGTTATAAATCCTTCGAGTACTGTGTGTGTCAGCATTACCGATCCAGGGATGACACTGAAGCACAGAGACTTGACTGTTTAAGGTCGGGTCGCTACAAAGATGGTATTAGAGCACACGCTGAGTGTAGGATCTGACCACTAAGCTAAAGCCATAGATCACAATTCTCTACTCAATTCTGACTCCTCTCCATTCTCTACTCTTTAGGATGGCGGAGATGAAGAACAAGTTTGCACAACCGGAGGAAGAATCACCTTTTGGACGACACTTGAATGAAGTCACTAGGTACTTGAACATTGGAATACCAAGCTTCACCGGGACATACAACGCCACTTTACCAGAAGAGGAGCGATGGATGTTTCAAGTTCAAATTCCAGGAAGGACCTTCACGACAGTCACTAAACCTATAGAGTTTTCCTTTGATGCACCAATCTAGAGTTTAGGAAAGAGTATGGCAGCTCACATCACCATGGGACGTATTGGAGAAGTATATCACAAGGATCTTAAGGACACTATCTACCAGATCTGTGGGCGCCGAGACGAGCAATGGGAGATGATCAGCACCAGGAAGGATAGATCAATTACAGCTTTCATCCAGGAACTAAACCAACACATTCGACGCCAGGAGAATCAGATGTGCGCAGACATGATAGATTTGAAGAAGGCGAATACAAGGATCATTGATCTGGAAGAAGAACTTAAGTCTACACGCGATGGATATGAGGAGGAAATTGCGACACTAGTGGAGAAGAATGACGACCTGATTAAGAAGATTGGAATATTCATGGGAGACCCCACTCCAGTAGAAGAAGATGAAGAACCCAAGGAGATTCGTCCGTAGGACTACATCATCATTGACGCCACCGACTCTGACCCTAGTGATGATGACTTTGAAGACGAAGCTGGAGCAGATATCATGGAGTCTTCCACCGATCAAAATTTCTAGATGACCACCCAATGATTAGTAGTATTCCCCCATGTATTCAGTAGTAGTTGAGCACTTTTGTGATAGTTCTGGACTGCGTGTATGCCCTTGCTTGATTGATTGAGTGAAATGATTGTGTTTGTCTCATGTGCATATGGGTAGTGCCTTATCATTAGACCTCATTCTATTCTAATCTCTTCCATCTAAACCCATCAGATGCCTCCAAGACGTGACCCCGGATTTGCCTTCCCGCCGGAGCTCACTCAGTTGATCCAGTAGCAGAACACCTTGATGCAATTGCTAGTTCAGAACTAGGGCAACAACAACAACAACAACAACCCGCTGCTAGTGGACAACCTAACCCGTTTTCTAAGGTTACAACCGCCGGTGTTTTCCAGTAGCACCGAGCCTATAGTTGCTGATGATTGGCTATGTCGTACTAGAAGGGAGTTGACCACCACAGGTCGCACAGATGCTGAGAAGGTGCACTTTTCCACACATCAATTGGATGGACCAACAGCCTCATGGTGGGTGAATTACACAGCCACTTTCCCCATAGCCAACGTCACTTGGGACCAGTTCCAGCAAGCTTTCCGCACAGCCCATGTCTCAAATGGAGCCATGAATCTGAAGAAGCGTGAGTTTCGCAACTTACGCCAAGGGAACAGTACTGTGGCTCAGTACATGGATGAGTTTAGCAAGCTATCTCGCTATGCCCCTGACGATGTGGCCACAGATGCCGCGAAGTAGGAGAAGTTTATGGCAGGGCTGAATGATGAGATGTGTATGCAGTTGATGGTAGCAACCTTCAACAACTACCAGGAGTTGGTAGATAAGGCTCTTATGATTGAAGGGAAGCAGCAGCAGATTGAGAGCCGTAAGAGGAAGTATGGACAAGGGAGGTATAACTCAGGAGCTCAGCAGAAGCCTCGCCTAACCCCGAACTCGGGAGGACTTGTTCATAACCATGGAGGTCATAACCACACCGGAGGAGGATCGCATAACCACAATGGTACTAAGAATGGGAATGGGAATGGAGCCAATAACAATCAGAACCTCCCCAATCCAGCCACACCCGCCAAGAGAGATCTAAGTCACGTTACTTGCTTCAAGTGCGGAAAGACTGGACACCATGCCACAGAATGCCCTGAAGGAAGGAATGGAAACGGAAATGGGAGCGTTGGGAAGAAGCCCAATCCATTCAACAAAGGACAAGTGAACCACGTTAACGTGGAGGAGGTTGAAGAGCAGCCGGACGCGGTAATAGGTAAGTTTTTGGTTAAGTCATTTACCGCTCTTGTTCTATTTGATACTGGTGCATTGCATTCATACATATCAAGGGGATTCGTGGATAAGTTTAAACTACCAACCCAAACCCTTAGGACCCCTCTCTTAGTGAGTTCACCTAGAACAGAGTATATGGCTAGTCGATGGTGCGACTAGATACCCCTAACCATTGGCACCCATGTTTTTCCGTCCGAACTAATTATCTTGGAGTCACAAGGATTGGATGTGATATTAGGCATGGACTGGATGTCAAAGTATGGAGGAAGTATTGACTGTGCTAGTAAGTCGATTTATCTCACCACCCCGGAGGGAAAAAGGATTAAGTATGTATCTGGGCATGTGCCTAGGAGGAGCCAAGTGAATACCCTCACGGGAGTTGTTCAGGAGGAAGTGACCTGTAGTGTGGGATTACCCAGATGTTTTTCCAGAGGAGTTACCAGGCATGCCACCGGATCGAGACATCAAGTTTTTGATACACCTATTGCCAGGGACAGGGCCAATATCCAAGAGACCCTATCGGATGCCCGCGAATGATCTGGAAGAAATTAAGAAACAGATCAAGGAGTTATTGGACAAAGGATACATTCGAAGCAATTCATCACCTTGGGGAGCCCCAGTGCTTTTGGTTGATAAGAATGATAAATCCCTAAGAATGGTTGTTGATTATCGAGCCTTGAATGAAGTGATGATCAAGAACAAGTACCCACTGCCGATGATCAATGATCTGTTTGATCAGCTGCAAGGAGCTAAGGTGTTTCCGAAGATCGATTTGCGATCGAGATACCATCAGTTGAAGATTCGAGAGAAAGATATACCAAAGACAGCATTCACCACGAGTTACGGATTATATGAGTATACGGTCATGTCGTTTGGACTGACCAACGCCCCTGCCTATTTCATGAGCATGATGAACAAGGTATTCATGGAATATTTGGACAAGTTTGTTGTGGTGTTTATTGGTGATATTATGGTATACTCGAAGAATGAAGAGGAGCACAAGGAGCATTTGCGATTAGTTCTTGAGAAACTCAGGGAACACCAGTTGTATGCCAAGTTCAGCAAATGCGAGTTTTGGTTGAAGGAAGTCGGATTCCTTGGACATGTTATATCAGGAGAAGGTACAGCAGTAGACCCCAGCAAGGTTCAGTCAGTCACTGAATGGTTAGCACCCACTTCAGTTAGCGAGATCCGCAGTTTTCTTGGACTCGCAGGATACTATCGGAGATTCATTGAGAATTTTTCCAAGATTGTGAAGCCAATGACGGAGTTATTGAAGAAGGATACCAAGTTTAAATGGACGACAGATTGTGAGGCAAGTTTCCTGGAGTTGAAGAAACGTTTGACTACAGCCCCAGTGCTCGCACTACCAGATATACATAAGGATTTCCAAGTGTATTGCGCCGCCTCTCACTTGGGACTTGGATGTGTGCTTATGCAGGACGGAAGAGTTGTTTCGTATGCCTCGCGACAACTAAAACCTCACGAGTTGAATTATGCGACGCATGATTTGGAGTTAGCAGCCGTAGTGCATGCATTGAAGACTTGGAGATACCTTATTGGAAACCGTTGTGATGTGTACACGAATCATAAGAGTTTGAAGTACATCTTCACACAGAAGGAACTGAACCTTAGGCAGAGGAGATGGTTGGCGATTATAAAGGATTATGACATGAAGCTGCACTATCATCCAGGAAAGGCCAATGTCGTAGCAGACGCTTTGAGCCGGAAGAGTTATGCTAATATGCTTGGGAGTAAGGGAGTGCCAAAGGAGTTAGCAGAGGATATCATGGAACTTCGATTAGAGATTGTTCCTAGATGTTTTGTTGCAACAATGGAAGTTCAGTCGATGCTGTTGGGTAAGGTTCGGGAAGCTCAGAAGGATGACAAAGAGATTGCCGAGATAAAGGAGGAAATGAGCAAAGGAAAGGCCAAAGGTTTTCGTGAGGATGAGCACGATACCTTATGGTTTGAGGACCGGATTTACGTGCCCAATAACACAGAGATCAGGAAGTTAATACTACAGGAGGCCCATGACTCACCATACTCGATACACCCCGGAAACACCAAGATGTATCTGGATTTGAAGGAACGTTTCTGGTGGACAGGGATGAAGAAGGATATTGCCGAGTACATAGCCGTATGTGATGTATGTCAGAGAGTGAAGGCTGAGCATCAAAAGCCGGCAGGATTGTTACAGCCTATGCCGATACCCGAATGGAAGTGGGATAAACTTGGCATGGACTTTATCACCGGATTGCCCAGGACCAAATCAGGATATAATTCCATATGGGTAGTAGTTGATCGCTTGACCAAAGTGGCTCACTTTATCCCAGTGAAAACCACTTATACAAGTGCGAAGTTGGCCAAGATATATATGTCCAGGATCGTATGTCTGCATGAAGTTCCTAGGACCATCGTATCAGATAGAGGAACGCAGTTTACCTCAAAGTTTTGGCATCAGTTACACCAGACTTTGGGTATGAGATTGGAGTTCAGTACCGCATTTCACCCGCAGACGGATGGACAGACCGAGAGAGTCAACCAGATTATGGAAGATATGTTGAGAGCCTGTGCGCTAGATTATGGATCTAGATGGGATGACAATTTGCCTTACGCAGAGTTCTCATACAACAATAGCTACCAAGCCAGTTTGAAGATGGCATCGTTCGAAGCCCTGTATGGACGAAGGTGCAGAACGCCGTTGATGTGGGATGAAGTAGGAGACCGACAGTTCTTTGGACCGGACTTGATCAAGGAGTTAAAGGAAAGTTAGCCCCGAGATTTTTAGGACCGTATCATGTTTTGGAACGGATGGGAGAAGTTGCCTACAAGTTGGAGTTACCCGAAGGATTGTCAGGAGTTCATGACGTGTTCCACGTTTCACAGTTGAAGAAGTGTCATGCTGAGATGGCCGATATACCGTTAAGAGATACAGTACCCTTGGAGGCGATTCAGTTGGACAGTGATTTGACTTATGAGGAAAAGCCAGTTAAGATTCTTGAGTTTGCCAGCCGAGTCACCCGCAGCAAGGTGATCAAGTTTTGCAAAGTTCAATGGAGCCACCATACCGAGGAGGAAGCCACCTGGGAACGAGAGGATGATCTTCGCAAAGACCACCCACACCTGTTCTCTAGCCAACCCGAATCTCGAGGGCGAGATTCATCTTAAGGGGGGGTAGGTTTGTAACATCCCAAATTTTCAATTTGGAATGTTATACATAGGTCATTCTTGCATATCATATTTTATTGCATTTTCGTTCCACAATCCTCGAAAATCCTAAGCAGCTCAAGGACTGATACATCTCCATTGTATCTACTTTTCCAAACACTTTTGCCCTTGTTTTGGACTCTATCTTGTATGATTTGAATGGAACTAACCCGGACGGATGCTGTTTTCAGCAGAATTACCATGATGTTGTTTTATGTGCAGAAAACAAATATTCTCGGAATGACCTGAAACTTCACGGGAGGTCTTAGAAAAAACAATAAAAAATCCTCGCCAAATATGAAGAGCAGGGGGCCCACACCCTTTCCATGAGGGTGGGGGGCGCCCCCCCTAGGGCGCACCCCCTACCTCGTGGGCCCCCTGTTGACCCTCCGACGCCAACTCCAACTCTATATATTTGCTTTCGGAGAAAAAAATCAAAGAGAAGAAATCATCGCGTTTTACGATACGGAGCCGCCGCCAAGCCCTAAAACCTCTTGGGAGGGCTGATCTAGAGTCTGTTCGGGGCTCCGGAGAGGGGGATACGTCGCCGTCGTCATGATCAACCATCCTCCATCACCAATTTCATGATGCTCACCGCCGTGCGTGACTAATTGCATCGTAGGCTTGCTGGACGTTGATGGGTTGGATAAGATTTATCATGTAATCGAGTTAGTTTTGTTAGGGTTTGATCCCTAGTATCCATTATGTTCTGAGATTGATGTCGCTATGACTTTGCTATGCTTAATGCTTGTCACTAGGGCCCGTGTGCCATGATTTCAGATCTGAACCTATTATGTTTTCATGAATATATGTGAGTTCTAGATCATATCTTGCAAGTCTATAGTCACCTACTATGTGTTATGATCCGGCAACCCCGAAGTGACAATAATCGGGACCACTCCCGGTGATGACCATAGTTTGAGCAGTTCATGTATTCACTATGTGCTAATGCTTTGTTCCGGTTCTCTATTAAAAGGAGGCCTTAATATCCCCTAGTTTCCAATAGGACCCCGCTGCCACGGGAGGGTAGGACAAAAGATGTCATGCAAGTTCTTTTCCATAAGCACATATGACTATATACGGAATACATGCCTACATTTTATTGATGAACTGGAGCTAGTTCTGTGTCAGCCTATGTTATGACTGTTACATGATGAACCGCATCCGGCATAATTATCCATCACTGATCCGGTGCCTACGAGTTTTCCATATACTGGTTCTTGCTTATTTACTTTCCCGCTGCTACTGTTACAATTACTACAAAATACCAAAAACATTACTTTTGCTGTCTTTACTTTTGTTGCCGCTACCACCACTATCATATTACTTTGCTACTAAACACTTTGCTGCAGATACTAAGTTTCCAGGTGTGGTTGAATTGATAACTCAGCTGCTAATACTTGAGAATATTCTTTGGCTCCCCTTGTGTTGAATCAATAAATTTGGGTTGAATACTCTACCCTCGAAAGCTATTGCGATCCCCTATACTTGTGGGTTATCAAGGACCCTCGGAGACAGTTGGGGATTTCCCGATTTTCATATTTGGTTTTTATCAAATAATGAAACGAGGATTTTTTGATTTTGATTATTTTTCTCTCCGAAAAATATTTCATAATAAAATATATGAGAGGAGATAATATGACTTCTCCAAAATAACTGAAATATTAGAGGAAAAATATTAAAATCATTTATTAGATATTATTTGGATTTTATTTGCATTAGAAAAATTGCATGTTTTCAAAATTGCATTTTAGGGCCAAGAAAATGTTCATCTCGTTCTAAATATTTTATTTAGACGGTGAAAATTTGTTTTGGCATTTTTTGATTTTTATTTTATTTCTAGGATTTTTTTTCTGTTCGGCGGAATTGTTAAAAAAACTTCGGGCGCCGAATGGGCCGAAACCCAGCCGGGCCGGCCCATCTCCCGCGCCGCCGTTCCGCGCGAGGACGCGCGCGCCGCCGCCGTCGACTCGGACAGGAATCCGAGCCGGACTCCTCCGCCGCCGCCTTGCCCCCTCCTCCAAGCCACCTCTCCCCCCTTCATATAGCGCCGCCGCCCCTGCCACCACCATCAAACCCCGCCGCCCCGAGCCGAGCCGCGCTGCCGTCTCCTGAGC
>NC_041388.1:541807883-541837094 GCF_002162155.2 Triticum dicoccoides
GCCTCGCCATTGCCGCTGCACCGCCGCCGCCCCTCGCCGGGCCGTGCCGCCTCGCCCCGCCGCCCGAGCCCCGCCTCGCCGGAGCCTCGCCAGAGAGGTAACGCGCCGTTTCGCCGCCGCCGGTTTTTTTAGAAAACCGATTCGGTTTTTTTAGAAAAACCCTAATTCATTTTTTTGGTTCGCCGGTTTTTTTCCCGGTTCTTCTATTTGGCGGACGTTCGTCTGTACGTTCATTTTAACGAACGGTTTTCGCTCGTTAGTTACAGATAATGAACGCTCGTTCGTTAGCCTGTTCGTCAGTTTTCTTTTATTGGATTTTCCGCGATTATTCTCGATCGCGATTTCTGATCCGATTTTTGTTTTACTTTATCTTTTCACTCGTTAGTCGGAATCAGGCAATTCAAGCGCCTAGATCTTCGTCTCGAGACCCTCTTTCCGCTTAACCAACTTGAACAAGATTTTGGTACTGTAAAATTTGACCTAGGTCCAGATTAGTAAACAGATCTTGTTTCTTTCGCCGTTTGAGTTTTGTTGCTCCGTTTTGTTCATTTCTTTTTGCAAACCGGAGTTCTTAAGTTGAACTTTCCGGTTAGATCTTCTTATTTGAGTTTTACCCGTGCTTCTTTGATTGTTGTTTATGTATGCTATTGTTTGTTTGCGATAGAATTCCTGGAGTGTGAAGCATGTTATTTGGAGTCCCTAGGTTATGCGGATCATCAGCAAGGCAAGTAATACTTTGATCATATCCCTTTATCACCCAGTTTTTATGCATTAGTTCCAATCCTCAAACATTGCATGATTAGGATGTCATTAACATGTGGGTTGGGAAGTAGTTGATGAGGTAGAACCTATTACCCTGTTACATTCAAACCCTGGGAGTTACTTCTACGCGTTGCTTATATTGCTATGCTATGCTCGTAGACATGGTTTGGGTGAGTGAAATCCCTGAAAAATGTGAGATTACTAAATTAATGGTTCAACTTAAGGTGGCAACTTAAATACACATCTGGGTGGACTGAGGCACCTAGAGTACCCAGTGTTGCCTGTATTTTTGGAAATCCCGGAGTACCCGTGTGATCTTCCTATGGACCGCCACCCAGACTCAAAGGGAACGGAGATGATTCATGCTAGTAACTTCCGTGTGCAGCCACAAGCTATTATGGGCTCTAGCATAGTTGAGTAAGTTACATGAAGCTCTTGAAGAGGCAGATCATCTGGTAGAGGGATGTAGGTTTGGTATGGTCTGTCCGGAGTAGAGAGTTAATGTTTCCGAAAGACTGTGTCTCGGTCATCCGTTTCTCAAACACCATGTAGTGCGAGAAATCCAACGGAGGCGATCGAGTCTTGTGGGGAAAAGCGCGCAAACCTCTGCAGAGTGTATAAACTAATCATGGTTAGCCGTGTCCCCGGTTATGGACAATCTTGAGTATCTAGTACTTGGAGTATCTTAAGTATCTCATCACTCTTAATTAATATTGTTGGGTTGTTAATCACTTTAATTGGGATTGAGTTGGAGGAACCTTCTCAATGATGTTTAAACTACCATGATAGTTAAATTAAAATCTATTCCTTTGTTGTAGGGAAAATTTGGCTTTTCGCAAAAAAAACTGTAACCATAGAGCTTTCCACCAGCCAAATATGCATGTAGTGATAGCATTATTCCGTTCTTGCTCTACTGTGTTACTTTGCCAGCATATTCCATGTGCTGACCCGTTTTCGGGCTGCAACGTATTATGTTGCAGACTTATCAGACGAGGAGTAAGGTTCGTTAGGTCGTTGTCGTGCTGCTCAGCTATGCCGTTGGACTTGATGGACTCACTTTATCTTCCAAGCCTTCCGCTATTATCGTATTAGATGGCTTTAAGCCATATTTATTGTAATAAATTCTCTTTTGAGACATCCGATGTAATAAGTGTGTGATTGCTACTCTGTTATAAATCCTTCGAGTACAGTGTGTGTCAGCATTACCGATCCAGGGATGACACTGAACCACAGAGACTTCACCGTTTGAGGTCGGGTCGCTACAAAGATGGTATTAGAGCACACACTGAGTGTTGGACACGACCACTATGCTAAAGCCATAGATCACTCTTCTCTACTCAATTCTGACTCCTCTCCATTCTCTACTCTTTAGGATGGCGGAGATGAAGAACAAGTTTGTACAACCGGAGGAAGAATCACCTTTTGGACGACACTTGAAGGAAGTCACTACGTACTTGAACATTGGAATACCAAGCTTCACCGGGACATACAACGCCACTTTACCAGAAGAGGAGCGATGGATGATTCAAGTTCAAATTCCAGGAAGGACCTTCATGATAGTCACTAAGCCTATAGAATTTTCCTCCGACGCACCAACCTGGAGTTCAGGAAAGAGTATGGCAGCTCACATCACCATGGGACATATTGGAGAAGTATATCACAAGGATCTTAAGGACACTATCTACCAGATATATGGGCGCCGAGACGAGCAATGGGAGATGATCAGCACCAGGAAGGATAGATCAATTGCAGCTTTCATCCAGGAACTAAACCAACACATTCGACGCCAGGAGAATCAGATGTGCGCAGACATGATAGATTTGAAGAAGGTGAAGACAAGGATCATTGAGCTGGAAGAAGAACTTAAGTATACACGCGATGGATATGAGGAGGAAATTGCGACACTACTGGAGAAGAATGATGACCTGATTAAGAAGATCGGAATATTCATGGAGACACCACTCAAGTAGAAGAAGATGAAGAACCCAAGGAGATTCGTCCGGAGGACTACATCATCATCGACGCCACCGACTCCAACCCTAGTGATGATGACTTTAAAGACGAAGCTGGAGCAGATATCATGGAATCTTCCACGATCAAAATTTCTAGATGACCACCCAATGACTAGTAGTATTCCCCCATGTATTCAGTAGTAGTTGAGCACTTTTGCAATAGTTTTAGACCGCTTGTATGCCCTTGCTTGATTGATTGAGTGAAATTATTGTGTTTGTCTCATGTGCATATGGGTAGTGCCTTCTCATTAGACCTCATTCTATTCTAATCTCTTCCATCTAAACCCATCAGATGCCTCCGCGACGTGACCCCGGATTTGCCTTCCCGCCGGAGGTCACTCAGTTGATCCAGCAGCAGAACACCTTGATGCAATTGCTAGTTCAGAACCAGGGCAACAACAACAACAACCCGCCGCCAGTGGACAACCTAGCCCGTTTTCTAAGGTTACAACCGCCGGTGTTTTCCAGTAGCACCGAGCCTATAGTTGCTGATGATTGGCTACGCCGTATTGGAAGGGAGTTGACCACCGCAGGTTGCACAGATGCTGAGAAGGTGCGCTTTGCCGCAAATCAATTGGATGGACCAGCAGCCTCATGGTGGGAGAATTACACGGCCACTTTCCCCATAGCCAACGTCACTTGGGACCAGTTTCAGCAAGCTTTCCGCACAACCCATGTCTCAACTGGAGCCATGAATCTGAAGAAGCGTGAGTTTCGCAACTTACGCCAGGGGAACCGTACTGTGGCTCAGTACATGGATGAGTTTAGCAAGCTATCTCGCTATGCCCCTGACGATGTGGCCACAGATGCCGCGAAGCAGGAGAAGTTTATGGAAGGGCTAAATGATGAGATGAGTATGCAGTTGATGGTAGCAACCTTCAACAACTACCAGGAGTTGGTAGATAAGGCTCTTATCATTGAAGGGAAGCAGCAGCAGATTGAGAGCCGTAAGAGTAAGTATGGACAAGGGAGGTATAACTCAGGAGCTCAGCAGAAGCCTCGCCTAACCCCGAACTCGGGAGGACTTGTTCATAACCATGGAGGTCATAACCACACTGAAGGAGGATCGCATAACCACAATAGTACTAAGAATGGGAATGGGAACGGAGCCAATAACAATCAGAACCGCCCCAATCCAGCCACACCCGCCAAGAGAGATCTAAGTCACGTTACTTGCTTCAAGTGCGGAAAGACTGGACACTATGCCACGGAATGCCCTGAAGGAAAGAATGGAAATGGAAATGGGAGTGCTGGGAAGAAGCCCAATCCATTCAATAAAGGACAATTGAACCACGTTAACGTGGAGGAGGTTGAAGAGCAGTCGGACGTGGTAATAGGTAAGTTTTTGGTTAAGTCCTTTACCGCTCTTGTTCTATTTGATACTGGTGCATCGCATTCATACATATCAAGGGGATTCATGGATAAGTTTAAATTGCCAACCCAAACCCTTAGGACCCCTCTCTTAGTGAGTTCACCTAGAGCAGAGTATATGTGTTGTGGAGTTGACACAGCAGATGTCCTAGAGCAAGGACTTAGTCGTAGGGCCATCACACTAGGAAGATTAAAGGGGTTAATCGGGACAAAGGACACATGAGAGAGTTTTTATACTAGTTCGGCCCCTTACGATGAAGGTAAAAGCCTACGTCTAGTTGGGATTGGTATTGGTGAAGTTTCAATCTCCAAGAGGCTTAACTCGCCGGCTTGGTTATCGACTTGGTTGTTTCTTGTCCTAAACCGCCACCGGGTCTTCCCCTTATATACACGGGTTGACGCCTGGTGGCCTATAGAGTCCCGACCGGCTCATAATCGTGTCCGGCTCGGTGACTTCCTTTACATGCCTTTCTTTACAAGTCTTTCCTTTCATACGGCGGTTTACAGTATCAGGCCTTAAGCCGGCCCCAGGCCTTTGGGCCTTCTATACATTTAGTAAACTATCATCTTGAATGTTTATCAGGCTTCTTATGTAACCCGCCATTAGGGATGACCCGGCCCCTCCTGGGCGGGTCATACTGGTAGTAATATCCCCAACATTTGGCCCCAGGTTGACTTTGAACTTTGTTCTTTGTCAATCTTCAATACTTAGGTGGAATCCATCCTCTGTCTGAAAACTTCTGTAACCCGTCATGACGTCATCTTCTGAAAACACAAAAAACTCTCATGACGTCATCTTCCAATGGATCTTTCATTGTTTAATGCCTTCCGAGAATCGAGGCGTCCGTTTAGTTGGATAATCATTATTCGGGTCTCCTTGATTTTCGCGCCCGCCTATTCGCGCACTCCCTTATAAATAGGTATGACCTAGGTCTTTTTAATTCTCCCCCTTCGGTGGTCTTCCTCCTCTTGCTGTTTCGCTGCTGCCCGAGCTCTGCCGCCACCGCCGCAGATCTCCTCGTCTTCTTCACCTCAGGCCACTGCATCGACCTGATTTGACCAGAGAAACGCAACGAACCTCCGCAATAGCCCTGCATCTATAAGTCCCTTTCCTTCTTTGCCTTAGATCTGCATTGCGGTTTCTCGAGTTTGTCGGTGTTCGTCGGTGTAAGTCACAGACTCTTGGTAGATTTCACTTCCGATGCCCTTTCCTGATCGTCTAATAGTGTAGAACTGTTGCGGTAGCTGTTTGGCATTCATTTTTGATAGCAGTAGATCTCTTTCTCCTGTATAGATGCTTTGTTAGCTGATAAACTCATTTGTACTGGATTTTTTAGGTCTAGAATATTTTATTTTTGGGACAGCCATTTGATCCAAAATAGTAATGATAGCTTGGTGAAACTTGTTTATGCCAACACTTAGCTGAATCTATTTTCTGAGAAAATCTGTAGTCATGGCGGCTTACCACTCCGACTTTCTTTTCCTTATATGTCATTAGCCCTTAGTTTAAGCCGCCGTTACTTGTTTTACAACTTCAACCTTTAACTGTAAATTGAACCGGCATGTTGTTTTTTCCCTTTTCAGTCCCTTACATGTCATGCCGTCAAAGACAACCACCATCTGCAATTGGGTCGCCTCAACCATAACTGAGGAGCGTTTAAAAGAGTTCTTCCTCATTGGGTTTCTGCCCTCAAGAAGCATCATGTCTTATCATGCTCCTGACCCGGAAGAAGAACGACCCAATCCAAAAGACAGCGAAGTGATCGTCTTTACTGACCACATGAACCGGGGCTTTTCGCCGCCCGGTTCAAAGTTCTTCAAAGAAGTTCTTCACTTTTTCAAACTCCATCCTCAGGATATTGGGCCCAATTCCATATCCAATATCTGTAACTTCCAAGTGCTCTGTGAGGTATATCTTCAGCAAGAGCCGACTGTGGAACTATTTAGAGAGTACTTCTATCTAAACCGGCAGAACGAGTGCACCAATGGCCTTAGCTTAGAACTTGGAGGCATCTCAATTCAGCGCTGGCAGGGTGCTGTCTTCCCTCTCATAGTTTTACCAAGTCACCCAAAGGACTGGAACCAAACTTGGTTTTACTGTCAGGAGATCTCAGCCGCCAACGAGAAGCCACTGCCGGGTTACCGCCCCAATTGTCTTGACCCCAAGTTCACCCTGCCAGATAAACTTACCGTTGCTGAACGCAAGAAGCTGCTTCCATCTATCAGAAGAATCAACGGTTTGTTGGGGAATGGTTTAACCGGAGTCGATCTAACCCACTGCTGGATCTCATGGCGGATTATTCCATTAAGCCGTCGTTCAAAATTGACGTATGAATATGGTGGAGAACCGGACGACTCTCTCCGTCATACCCCGTTTCAACTAACCGAGGAGGACATTGTCGCAATGTCAAACCTTCTGGTGAATGCGAAGTATGAAGACTGCAGTGTTGTTGGGTTAAATCCTTTCTGTAAGCTTAACCCGGTACCAGAAGTAAGGACATTCTGATCGTTCCTTTGTATTTTGTCCAGCCGTATTGTTTATCACTGATCTTTCCTCTTGTCTTTGTAGGCCAACTCTGACTTTTGGAAAGTGAAATATGATCACGAAGCTGCCAAGAAGGCGAAACTTGCCGCCATGAACGCCAAGAAATCGACCCGGAGAACGAAGAAGAAGAAGAAGAAGAAGAAGAATAAGAAAACCACTGTTGAAGATTTAATGAAACTTGATGACACGTCTGACTCAGAGGTAGCCCTTGATTCCCTTGGACAACTTTTTAACAATCTTATTGACACTGATCCTTACCAGGATGACACTGGGGCCAGTCAGGCCGGGGAAGCAGAGGTAACTATCATTTCCTCCGACTCAGAGCCCTTACCAAGATACAAAGTTCAACGAGTGATCTGTAAAGTAAGGTTTTCTAACCCCTTAGCTCACTTGGATCCCAACTTTCATTTGAAAAAGCAGCAACATGAAAGCCGCCGTGAAGTTGATATTGAAGATGAACCGGTTGTCGTCCTTCAACAGACCCCTCGGAAACGCCCGAACGAGGTTTATTTATTATTGTCCTTAACTTGTTTTAATGAATCCTGCTCCTTGTATTTCTTTTAACTCCTTTCTTTACCTTTTCAGGAGGTGTCTCATTCCTCAGGCGACTCCTCACAAACACAATTTCCGGCTTTCAAGACTGCGCCTTGGTAATCAGAAATCCTCTTTTCTTCCGGGTTGATCAATTGTATCTTGATGCTGACTATCCTGCAATATTTTTTCCTTAGCGGCCAGGCTAAATCCAAGAAGGCGAAGGCAGCAAAACCGGCAGAAGATCCGCCAGTACTAGCACCTGAACCGGCTAGGCCGCCTTCTCCATTAACTGACGCCCCAGAAGACCCGCCTATTGTCAATGAAGAAAATCCTCTGGAGCCGTCCCTTGACAAAGCCACTGTGAATCCTTCTACAGCTGGACCGTCAAGCTCAACCGACCCGCCGTCTCCACGTGTTCAAGATGTTCAAATTACTAGGAGCCGCTTTGTTGAACCGGGGAACCCAACGGTGTTGGCTCGGTGCATAGCAAAGCAAGAAGCATTGGAGAGGCAGAAGGTTCACTTTGATGTTGCCAATTATGATCGTCTCAATGCCAGTGATATCTTATCCGGCTATCTCAGTCATGTACACTCCAGTCGTGAGTCTGAGATCGACATGGTCAAGCAGCTTCAGTTGAAGTATGAGGTACGTTGTTTCCGGTTTACTAATATTCCTGCAGCCCCCAAGTCTTCAAATTATGAGAGAAACAGAATAACATGTAGGCTTAAAGTACAGTCCGAGACTTTTACCTCTGAATCTTTGCTTGATATTGATAGAAACAAAAAACTTCACCTACAGTCCCCAAGGACCGGTTTATTTTAACCATCAATGAATCGGTACTTTAGAATTTAAAACCGTCTTCAAAATACTTAATCCTCCGGTTTAACCTTGATAAATTTGCTGAACTGCATACATTAGCCCCCAAGTGCCATGTGTTGTTACTTTGTAAGGGACTTGGGACTTTAAATATGTTTATAGAGTCGTAAAAATTTGATTTGGCATACATTAGCCCCCAAGTGTCAAGTGGTTTACTCGTAAAGTACTTTGAGACTTGAATCTTGAATTTGAATATTTGAATTGGAAACCAAGTATTGACTTATCTGAATGTTTCACAGAATGCCTTGTCTGAATTGAACTCCCAATTGTCGGACGCAAAGACCCGGCTAGCAAGTCAGGAGTCTGAAATCAAATCTTCCACTTCCAAACTGCAAATGAGCCTTTCTGCAACAGAAAATTTGAAGACCAGCTTTGCTGCCAAGGAGAAGGTTTGGGAAAATGAGAAAACACTTCTGACCCGACGAGCTGAGACGGCCGAAACGGCTCTGAAAGAAATTTCAACAGAGGTGAATGGTTTAAAGGGCGGGGTGTCTCAGATGGTCGCTGCTATCTTTGGTAAGCTGCCTGATTTGACCTTTCGCATAATTTTTGCCAAACCGGAGTATAATCCGCCAACTTACTCTGTTAAAAATATATGCAGGTCCATGAAGTAAAAATCTGAGCCAAGAACCGTTGATTAAACTGAAGGTAGTATACAACTTGGTTGAACAATTGTATATTGGTGCACAACGGGCTCTGGCCGCTATCTCTCCTGCAAATCAAGGACCCAACCGGCTTAGCGATGTCCTGAAGAAGCTGTCCATCCTTCCTGCTAGATTCCAAGAAGTAAAACGCTCCTGCGCGCGAGCCAGAGCTTTGACTGCCCTAAGCCGCTCCAAGGCTTGGGTGCCAGACCTAGACCCAGCGGATGTAGCAAGAGGTTACCCTACTATGAAGGAGGACGGGTCTCCGTTTGATCATGATGATTTCATAGCGTGTGTACGCGAAGTCCGGCCTCAGGCGACTAGTCTTGGAGATGACACAAATGTTGACAAGTACCAGGCGGGTTTTGATAGTGAAAATAAGAAGATGGCCACTCCTTCATACAAAGTAGCAGATCTGATCCCACCAGTGAGAGAAGATACCTTTGCCCCAGAGATTGACCCGGTCGGCCTGATTGACGATGAAGCCGAATTTGTCGCCATGAACAGCTTTGATTGGTCAAAATCCAACTTCCAGTTAACAGAAGGTGGTGAACCGGCAAGGGAGGGACGATGATCATCTTCATAGGCTTATAAAGCCTTGTAATAACTTAGTTGCTAAAACACCGCATGTTTGCTTATGACGTCGTGCATAAAATACTTCTATGTGAATCTGCTTCCAGATGTCAATGTATGCATCGTTTAATGTTTGTCTCTGCAATATTTGAACTCTGTTCCTGTGAATACAAGAAAAAGACTGGCAAGGCGGTTTAGAACCAAACGGGCTTAAACACCCTAATTTACTGCCAATATATTTACCTCATTAAAAAATAGAGACAAATATAAAGAAAGGATAAGGGTTAATACGAATTCTTGAGTTAACGCAGCGGGTAAGCGCGTAGAAGTAAGAATCATACCTTGTCCTTGTTGATCCTTAGATCGCCGGTTTTAATAATCCGGGTGGTGAACTTGATAATTCAATATGTACAAAAAGTTAATACTTCTTGAATACTCTGATCATCATATCTTAGTAGCTCGTACCTTTGGATCCTTGAGCCACCGGCTTGAATAACCCGGGCGGCTGTGTTGTTCAATAATTGAGACGGTGAAGAAAACCAGGCTATATTATTTGTAATATTGAAACAACAAAAGCTAAAAGGCAAGCAACAGATAATAAACATAATTTTAACTCTGTATTCAAAAAGTTGGGGGGTTTCTGATTCGAATACGATCAGTAAACCGGACCAAAGGGGTTACGCTAAGGTTCGAATACGACCATATAGCCCCTAGTGGCTTTGGCGTTGCACCGATCAAGAGGGTACCGACAGCTATGTTCTCTTTGGTTCGAATATGACCTATGTTTGAACAGGAAGCCCCCAAATGACCTTGAGAGGTTTTTAATGACCCTGATTCGAATACGATCCAAGTCGGACTCAAGAGGGGTTAAGCTATGATTCGGATACAATCAAGAAGCCCCCAAGTGAGTTTGGCCTTGAGCCGATCAAGAGGGTTACGATAGCTATGTTCTCTTTGGTTCGAATACGACCTATGTTTGAACAGGAAGCCCCCAAGTGACCTTGAGATTTGCAGCTAGATTCGGATACGATCATAAGCCGGACCAAAAAGGTTAAACTTGATTCAAATATGATCAGCTCCTTAATAGTCATTTGTAAGTAAGAAATAATAAAGATGTATAGTCTGTGAAAAGAAAAGAGACCGATGGTCTTACTTTATTGCTTATCATGGTATATACAACGTGAACATATGTACATGTTGAGAGCCGATGGCTCAGGTGTAATATGGCCGAAGTTGAGAAATGTTCCATGGCCAGCGGGTCTCCTCTTCCGACTTACGTGAGTCTGCATGCTCTCGAACATCAATGAGGTAGTATGACCCATTGTTTAAATTTTTACTGACCACAAAGGGTCCCTCCCAAGGTGGGGATAACTTGGGTGCATCTGAAAGATCCTGGATGAGCCGGAACACCAAGTCGCCTTCCTGAAAAGTCCTGGACTTAACCCAGCGGCTGTGATAAGGACGCGGGTCCTGTTGATAAATTGCTGACCGTGCCGCTGCTAAGTCCCTTTCTTCATCCAGCAAGTCAAGCGCATCTAGTCTTGCTTTTTCATTGTTAGCTTCAACATAAGCCGCCACACGGGGCGAGTCATGACGGATGTCACTAGGCAACACTGCTTCTGCTCCGTAAACCATGAAGAAGGGTGTGTAACCCGTAGACCTGTTGGGCATAGTATTGGTGCTCCATAACACTGAGGGTAATTCATCTACCCAACAACCCGGCGTTCGCTGTAAAGGAACCATAAGCCGGGGTTTTAGCCCTTTCATAATCTCCTGATTGGCTCTCTCGGCTTGACCATTGGATTGAGGATGAGCTACAGAAGAAACATCAAGTCAGATGTGCTCTCACTGAAAAAACTCTTCCATAGCCCCTTGGGACAGATTAGTGCCATTATCTGGGATAATACTGTGTGGAAAACTGAAACGGAAAATTACTTTTTCATGAACTGAACCGCCGTGGCTGCATCACACTTACTCACAGGCTCCGCCTCAACCCATTTGGTGAACTTATCAACTGCCACCAAGAGATGTGTCTTTTTATCCTTAGACCTTTTGAAAGGTCCCACCATGTCAAGCCCCCAGACCACAAACGGCCAAGTGATTGGAATCATCCGGAGCTCTTGAGCCGGCACATGCGCTTGTCATGCAAATTTTTGACATCCATCACATCTACTGACTAGATCTTCTACATCAGCATGAGCCGTCAACCAGTAAAAACCGTGATGAAACGCTTTGGCCACTAAAGATTTTGACTCGGCGTGATGACCGCAATCGCCTTCATGGATCTCACGAAGGATTTCTTGACCTTCTTCGGGGGAACACACCGTTGAAACGCTCCAGAAACACTGCGATGAAACAACTCTCCATCCGAAATCGTCATGGACTTAGATCACCGGGTTATCTGTCGAGCCAGGGTCTCATCCGCTGGCAACTCTCCCCGGGTCATGTAAGCCAAGAACGGCATCGTCCAATCTGGGATGACATGAAGAGCCGCTACCAACTGCGCCTCTGGGTCAGGAACAGCTAAATCTTCTTCTGTGGGCAACCTGACAGAGGGGTTATGCAAAACATCCAAAAAGGTGTTGGGTGGCACCGACTTACGCTGAGACCCTAGCCGACTTAAAGCATCAACCGCTTCATTCTTTCGACGGTCAATGTGTTCCACCTGATAACCTTTAAGATATCCTGCAACAGCATCGACCTCTCGGCGATAAGCCACCATGAGAGGGTCTTTGGAATCCCACTTGCCAGATACCTGTTGAGCCACTAGATCTTAGTCACCAAGACATCTGACCCGGCTCAAGCTCATCTCCTTTGCCACTCGAAGACCATGGAGCAAGGCTTCATACTCTGCTGTGTTGTTAGTGCATGGAAACATCAACCGTAACACATAACAAAATTTATCACCTCATGGCGAAGTTAACAGGACTCTAGCCCCCGAGCCTTCCAATTGCCTGGATCCATCAAAATGAATAGTCCAATATGTGTTGTCCGGCTTCTCTTCTGGCATCTGCATCTCTGTCCAGTCATTGATGAAGTCAACCAGGGCTTGAGACTTAATTGCAGTACGTGGAACATACTTCAACCCATGAGATCCAAGCTCAATTGCCCACTTGGCGACTCGCCCCGTGGCTTCTCTATTTTGAATAATGTCTCCCAAAGGAGCAGAGCTAACCACAGTGATTGGATGTCCCTAAAAGTAATGCTTAAGCTTCTGGCTCGCCATGAACACCCCATAAACAAACTTCTGCCAATGTGGATATCGTTGTTTAGACTCAATTAGCACTTCACTGACATAATAAACCGGCCGCTGAACCGGATGCTCTTTGCCAGCCTCCTGGCGCTCTACCACAATAGCCACATTAATAGCCCGTGAGTTGGCAGCTACGTATAACAATAGCGGCTCTTTCTCAATTGGAGCAGCCAGGCCCGGCGGCTCAGCCAGCTGTGCCTTCAGATCCTCAAAAGCAGCATTCACAGCATCGCTCCAAACAAAAACATTCGTTTTCTTCATCAACTGATACAGAGGCATAGCCTTTTCCCCTAACCGGCTTATAAACCGGCTCAAAGCAGCCACACGACCCGTCAGTCGCTGAACATCATTGACGCAGGTTGGTTTGGCTAGAGATGTGATTGCCTTGATTTTCTCCGGGTTAGCTTCAATACCTCGGTTAGACACCAAAAAACCCAAAAGCTTGCCGGCTGGCACTCCAAAAACACACTTGGCCGGGTTAAGCATCATCTTGTAAACCCGAAGCTTATCAAAAGTCTCTTTCAGGTCTGTGACCAAGGTTTCCTCTTCCTTGGATTTCACCACTATATCATCCACATAAGCATGAACATTGCGCCCAATTTGATCATGAAGACAATTCTGCACACACCGTTGGTAAGTCGCCTGGGCACTCTTAAGCCCAAAAGGCATAGACACATAGCAGAAAGCTCCAAAAGGAGTTATAAAAGCTATCTTCTCTTGATCCTTGACTGCCATCTTAATCTGATGATAACCGGAATAAGCATCTAAGAAACTCAACCGTGCGCAACCCGCTGTAGCATCAATGATCTGATCAATATGGGGGAGAGCAAAAGGATCAGCCGGACAAGCCTTGTTCAAATCTGTGTAATCCACATACATACGCCAGGTGCCATTCTTTTTTAGTACAAGCACCGGGTTAGCTAACCATTCTGGGTGAAAGACCTCCACAATGAACCCGGCTGCCAAGAGCTGGGCCACCTCTTCTCCGATGGCCTTGCACCTTTCTTCATTGAACCGTCGGAGAAACTGTCTGATAGGTTTGAACTTTGGATCGATATTAAGAGTGTGCTCAGCGAGTTCCCTCGGGACACCCGGCATGTCTGAAGGTTTCCATGCAAAGATGTCCCGGTTCTCACGGATGAACTCGATGAGCGCGCTTTCCTATTTTGGATCCAAGTTTGCGCTGATGATGAACTGTTTGGATGAGTCGCCAGGTACAAAGTCAACCATCTTAGAGTCATCTGCTGATTTAAATTTCAACTCCGGCTCATGCTCTGTTGTTGGTTTCTTTAATGACGTCATGTCCGCCGGGTCAACATGATCCTTGTAGAATTTTAACTCCTCTGTTGCACAAACAGATTCAGCATAGGCGGCATCACCCTCTTCACATTCCAATGCTATCTTCCGGCTCCCATGTACTGTAATGGTGCCCTTATGACCCGGCATCTTGAGCTGCAAATATACGTAACACGGCCGAGCCATGAACTTGGCATAAGCCGGCCGCCCAAATAGAGCATGATATGGGCTTTTGATTTTAACCACTTCAAAGGTTATTTTTTCTGCTCTGGAGTGATACGTCTCCAACGTATCTCTAATTTTTGATTGCTCCATGCTATATTATCTACTGTTTTGGGAAATATTGGGCTTTATTTTCCACTTTTATATTATTTTTGGGACTAACCTATTAACCGGAGGCCCAGCCCAGATTTGCTATTTTATGCATATTTCAGTGTTTCAAAGAAAAGGAATATCAAACGGAGTCGAAACGGAATGAAATCAACTGGAGAAGTTATTTTTGGAACGAAAGCCACCCTATGGACTTGGACCCCACGTCAAGGAAGGAAGGAGGAGCTCACGAGGGTAGGGGCGCGCCCACCCCCCTAGGGCGCGCCCTCCTGCCTCGTGGGGCCCCCGTGGCTCCTCCGACGTACTTCCTGCACCCATATATATCGTCATACCCTAAAACTTCCAGAAAGAACAATAGATCGGGTGTTCCGCGGCCAGAAGCCTCCGTAGCCACCGAAAACCAATCTAGACCCGTTCTGGCACCCTGCCGGAGGGGGCAATCCTTCTCCGGTGGCCATCTTCATCACCCCGGTGCTCTCCATGACGAGGAGGGAGTAGTTCTCCCTCGGGGCTAAGGGTATGTACCAGTAGCTATGTGTTTGATCTCTCTCTCTCTCTCTCGTGTTCTTGATTTGGCACGATCTTGATGTATCGCGAGCTTTGCTATTATAGTTGGATCCTATGTTTCTCCTCCCCCTCTTCTCTCTTGTAATGAATTGAGTTTCCCCTTTGAAGTAATCTTATCGGATTGAGTCTTTAAAGATTTCAGAACACTTGATGTATGTCTTGTCGTGGATATATGTGGTGACAATGGGATATCACGTGATTCACTTGATGTATGTTTTGGTGATCAACTTGCGGGTTCCGCCCATGAACCTATGCATAGGGGTTGGCACACGTTTTCTTCGTGATTCTCCGGTAGAACTTTGGGGCACTCTTTGAGGTCCTTTGTGTTGGTTGAATAGATGAATCTGAGATTGTGTGACGCATATCGTATAATCATACCCACGGATACTTGAGGTGACATTGGAGTATCTAGGTGACATTAGGGTTTTGGTTGATTTGTGTCTTAAGGTGTTATTCTAGTACGAACTCTAGGGCTGTTTGTGACACTTATAGGAATAGCCCACCAGATTGATTGGAAAGAATAACTTTGAGGTGGTTTCGTACCCTACCATAATCTCTTCGTTCGTTCTCCGCTATTAGTGACTTTGGAGTGATTCTTTGTTGCATGTTGAGGGATAGTTATGTGATCCAATTATGTTAGTATTGTTGGGGGAACTTACACTAGCGAAAGTATGAACCCTAGGCCTTATTTCCTATCATTGCAATACCGTTTACGCTCACTTTTACCATTAGTTACCATGCTGTTTTTATATTTTCAGATTACAAATACCTTTATGTACCATCCATATACCACTTGTATCACCATCTCTTCGCCGAACTAGTGCACCTATACAATTTACCATTGTATTGGATGTGTTGGGGACACAAGAGACTCTTTGTTATTTGGTTGCAGGGTTGCTTGAGAGAGACCATCTTCATCCTACGCCTCCTACGGATTGATAAACCTTAGGTCATCCACTTGAGGTAAGTTTGCTACTATCCTACAAACCTCTACACTTGGAGGCCCAACAACGTCTACAAGAAGAAGGTTGTGTAGTAGACATCAAGCTCTTTTCTGGCGCCGTTGCCGGGGAGGTTAGAGCTCAAAGGTATATCTTTAGATCTTGCAATCGAGTCTTTTAGTTTCTTGTTTTATCACTAGTTTAATTTATAAAAGAAAACTATAAAAAAATATGGACTTGAGTTTGTCTCATACGCTTCATCTTTTTAATATCTTTCGTAAGTATGATGGAAAGGATAAATGTGCTCAAGTGCTAGAAGAAGAAATCTATAAAATGTTTGGCACTAAATATTTGAATGATGAGCATGATTTCAATGTTGTTAGTATGAATTCCTTGAATATCTATGATGCTAATGATATGCAAAGCCACAAGCTTGGGAAAGCTATGTTTGATGAGGATGATATTTTTTGTCCCCCAAGTTTTGATGAGCAAATTTATTATGATGAAAGCATGCCTCCTATTTATGATGATTATATTGATGAAAGTGGATTTGGAGAGGTCATGACTTTATTTTGTGATGAATCCACTATTTCGATAGAGGTTCCAATTGATTATGAGAACAAAGTTGCTATCTATGATGATTATTGTGATGACTTGTATGCTATAAGGAATAATGATATCCATGAAAATTGTCATCATGATTTTAGTTTTCAATTGGATTATGCCTCACATGATAATTATTTTGTTGAGTTTGCTCCCACTATTATTCATGAGAAGAATTTTTGCTTGTGCGGAGAGTAGTAAATTTTATATGCTTCTAGATCATCAAAAGAATGCTTTAAGTGCTGGTTATATTGTTGAATTCATTCATGATGCTACTGAAAATTATTATGAGGGAGGAACATATGCCTGTAGGAATTGCAATAATATCAAGTTTCCTCTCTATGTGCTTAAAATTTTGAAGTTATGCTTGTTTTACCTTCCTATGCAAGTTGATTCTTGTTCCCACAAGTTGTTTGCTCACAAAATCCCTATGCATAGGAAGTATGTTATACTTAAATGTGATAGTCATATTCTTCATGATGCTCTCTTTATATTTCAATTCTTATCTTTTATGTGAGCATCATTGAAATCATCATGCCTAGGTAGGGGCGTTAAACGATAGCGCTTGTTGGGAGGCAACCCAACTTTATTTTTGTTCCTTGATTTTTGTTACTGTTTAGTAATAAATAATTCATATAGCCTCTGCTTAGATGTGGATTTATGCATTTAATTAGTGTTTGTGCCAAGTAGAACCTTTGGGAAGACTTGGGGAAAGTCTTGTTGATCATACTGTAAAAAACAGAAACTTTAGCGCTCACAAGAACTGCTGCCATTTTTATTTGGAGAGTGCTATTTAGTTAATTATTTTTTAAGTTGATTAATAGAGAAATTCCTCAGGTCCAGCAATTTATTTGAGAATTTTATGAGTTCCAGAAGTATACGTTTGATCCATATTACTACAGACTGTTCTGTTTTTGACAGATTCTCTTTTTCATGTGTTGTTTACTTATTTTGATGAATCTATGGCTAGTAAAATAGTTTATAAACCATAGAGAAGTTGGAATACAGTAAGTTTAACAACAATATAAATAAAGAATGAGTTCATTACAGTACCTTGAAGTGGTGTTTTGCTTTCTTATACTAACGGAGCTTACGAGTTTTCTGTTAAGTTTTGTGTTGTGAAGTTTTCAAGTTTTGGGTAAGGATTCGATGGACTATGGAATAAGGAGTGGAAAGAGCCTAAGATTGGGGATTCCCAAGGCACCCCAAGGTAATATTCAAGGATATCCAAGATCCTAAGCTTGGGGATGCCCCGGAAGGCATCCCCTCCTTCGTCTTTGTTCATCGTTAACTTTACTTGGAGCTATATTTTTATTCACCACATGATATGTGTTTTGCTTGGAGCGTCAATTTATTTTGTTAGGATTTTCTTGCTGTTATTTAGAACAATGTTTTGCATCTTTTATTTCAATAAAAGTGGCATTGATAGCCTTTACTATGCCTATGTTACAAGTATACATGTTGCTGTTTGAAAACAGAAAGTTTACCGCTGTTGCAATAATTCCCTAGAAAAGTCAGAATGTGATAAAATGTTGAAACCTTTTGCATATTAAGCTCTGATAAATTTACAACAGTGGGAATTTACTATAGTGGGAATTTTCTTTCATAATTTTTGGAGTTAGGGAAGTATGGATGTTGCAGCATTCTTTACAGACTATCCTGTTTAGGCAGATTGCTGTTATGCTTGCATTGTTTGCATATGTTTGCTTCTATAATGATTCTATTTGAGGATAGGACTATTAAATATGCAGAGGCATTTAGTATGCAATGTTGAATAATAATTTTAGTGATTTGCTACAGTAGAGTATGATAAGGTTTTTGCAATGGTTTATACTAACTTATCTCGCGAGTCCTTGTTGAGTTTTGTGTGGATGAAACTTTTGAGATTTAGGGAGACCGTGATATGAGAGGAATTAAGGAGACACAAAATCTCAAGCTTGGGGATGCCCAAGGCATCCCAAGATAATATTTCAAGAAGTCTCAAGCGTCTAAGCTTGGGGATGCCCCGGTTGGCATCCCACCTTTCTTCTTCAACAATTATCGGTTAGTATCGGTTGATCCTAAGTTTTTGCTTCTTCACATGATGTTTGCTATTCTTAGATGTCAATTTATTTTTGCTTTGCTTGCTGTTTGAATAGAATACAAAGATCTGAAATTATTAAATGTTAGAGAGTCTTCACATAGTTGCATAATTATTCGACTACTCATTGATCTTCACTTATATCTTTCAGAGTAGTTTGTCATTTGCTCTAGTGCTTCACTTATATCTTTTAGAGCATGGTGGTAGTTTTATTTTGAAGAAATAGATGAACACTCATGCTTCACTTTATATCATTATGAGAGTCTTAAATAGCATGGTAATTTGCTTAAAATCCTAATATGCTAGGTATTCAAGAATAATAAAACTTTCTTATGAGTGTGTTGACTACTATGAGAAGTTTGATGCTTGATAATTGTTTTGAGATATGAGGATGGTGATATTAGAGTCATGCTAGTTGAGTGGTTATGAATTTGAGAAATACTTGTGTTGAAGTTTGTGATTCCCGTAGCATGCACGTATGGTGAACCGTTATGTGATGAAGTCGAAGCATGATTTATTTATTGATTGTCTTCCTTATGAGTGGCGGTCGGGGACGAGTGATGGTCTTTTCCTACCAATCTATCCCCCTAGGAGCATGTGCATAGTACTTTGTTTCGATAACTAATAGATCTTTGCAATAAGTATGTGAGTTCTTTATGACTAATGTTGAGTCCATGGATTATACGCACTCTCACCCTTCCACCATTGCTAGCCTCTCTAGTACAGCGCAACTTTCACCGGTACCATACACCCACCATATACCTTCCTCAAAACAGCCACCATACCTACCTATTATGGCATTTCCATAGCCATTCCGAGATATATTGCCATGCAACTTTCCATCGTTCCGTTACTATGACACGCTTCATCATTGTCATATTTCTATGCATGATCATGTAGTTGATATAGTATTTGTGGCAAAGCCACTGTTCATGATTCTTTCATACTTGTCACTCTTGATTCATTGCATATCCCGGTACACCGCCGGAGGCATCCATATAAAGTCATGCTTTGTTCTAGTATCGAGTTGTATCGTTGAGTTGTAAATAAATAGAAGTGTGATGATCATCATTCAATAGAGCATTATCCCAAAAAAAGGAAAGGCCAAATAAAAAAAGGGGGGACAATGCTACTATCCTTTTACCACACTTGTGCTTCAAAGTAGCGCCATGATCTTCGTGATAGAGAGTCTCCTACGTTGTCACTTTCATATACTAGTGGGAATCTTTCATTATAGAACTTGGCTTGTATATTCCAATGATGGGCTTCCTCAAAATGCCCTAGGTCTTTGTGAGCAAGCGAGTTGGATGCACACCCACTAGTTTCTTTTGTTGAGCTTTCATACATTTATAGCTCTAGTGCATCCGTTGCATGGCAATCCCTACTCACTCACACTGATATCTATTGATGGGCATCTCCATAGCCCGTTGATACGCCTAGTTGATGTGAGACTATCTTCTCCTTTTTGTCTTCTCCACAACCACCATTCTATTCCACCTATAGTGCTATGTCCATGGCTCACGCTCATGTATTGCGTGAAGATTGAAAAAGTTTGAGAACATCAAAGGTATGAGACAATTGCTTGTCTTGTCATCGGGGTTGTGCATGATTTAAATATGTTGTGTGGTGAAGATGGAGCATAGCCAGACTATATGATTTTGTAGGGATAACTTTCTTTGGCCATGTTATTTTGAAGAGACATAATTGCTTAGTTAATATGCTTGAAGTATTATTATTTTTATGTCAATATTAAACTTTTGTCTTGAATCTTATGGATCTCAGTATTCATATCACAAGTAAGAAGAATTACATTGAAAATATGCCAACTAGCATTCCACATCAAAAATTATCTTTTTATCATTTACCTACTCGAGGACGAGCAGGAATTAAGCTTGGGGATGCTTGATACGTCTCCAATGTATCTAAAAATTTTTGATTGCTCCATGCTATATTATCTACTGTTTGGGGCAATATTGGGCTTTATTTTCCACTTTTATATAATTTTTGGGACTAACCTATTAACCGGAGGCCCAGCCCAGATTTGTTGTTTTATGCCTATTTCAGTGTTTCCAAGAAAAGGAATATCAAACGGAGTCGAAAGGGAATGAAATCAAGTGGAGAAGTTATTTTTGGAACGAAAGCCACCCGATGGACTTGGACCCCACGTCAAGGAAGGAAGGAAGGAGGATCTCACGAGGGTAGGGGCGCGCCCACCCCCCTGGGGCGCGCCCCCCTACCTCGTGGGGCCCCCGTGGCTCCTCCGACGTACTTCCTGCACCCATATATATCGTCATACCCTAAAACTTCCAGAACGAACAATAGATTGGGAGTTCCACCGCCAGAAGCCTCCGTAGCCACCGAAAACCAATCTAGACCCGTTCCGGCACCCTGCCGGAGGGGGCAATCCTTCTCTGGTGGCCATCTTCATCATCCCGGTGCTCTCCATGATGAGGAGGGAGTAGTTCTCCCTCGGGGCTGAGGGTATGGACCAGTAGCTATGTGTTTGATCTCTCTCTCTCTCTCGTGTTCTTGATTTGGCACGATCTTGATGTATCGTGAGCTTTGCTATTATAGTTGGATACTATGTTTCTCCTCCCCCTCTTCTCTCTTGTAATGAATTGAGTTTCCCCTTTGAAGTAATCTTATCGGATTGAGTCTTTAAAGATTTGAGAACACTTGATGTATGTCTTGCCATGGATATCTGTGGTGACAATGGGATATCACGTGATTCACTTGATGTATGTTTTGATGATAAACTTGCGGGTTCCGCCCATGAACCTATGCATAGGGGTTGGCACACGTTTTCGTCATGATTCTCCGGTAGAACTTTGGGGCACTCTTTGAGGTCCTTTGTGTTGGTTGAATAGATGAATCTGAGATTGTGTGACGCATATCGTATAATCATACCCATGGATACTTGAGGTGACATTGGAGTATCTAGGTGACATTAGGGTTTTGGTTGATTTGTGTCTTAAGGTGTTATTCTAGTACGAACTCTAGGGCTGTTTGTGACACTTATAGGAATAGCCCACCGGATTGATTGGAAAGAATAACTTTGAGGTGGTTTCGTACCCTACCATAATCTCTTCGTTCGTTCTCCGCTATTAGTGACTTTGGAGTGATTCTTTTTTGCATGTTGAGGGATAGTTATGTGATCCAATTATGTTAGTATTGTTGAGGGAACTTACACTAGCGAAAGAATGAACCCTAGGCATTATTTCCTACCATTGCAATACCGTTTGCGCTCACTTTTATCATTAGTTACCTTGCTGTTTTTATATTTTTAGATTACAAATACCTTTATCTACCATCCATATACCACTTGTATCACCATCTCTTCGCCGAAGTAGTGCACCTATACAATTTACCATTGTATTGGGTGTGTTGGGGACACAAGAGACTCTTTGTTATTTGGTTGCAGGGTTGCTTGAGAGAGACCATCTTCATCCTACGCCTCCTACGGATTGATAAACCTTAGGTCATCCAGTTGAGGGAAATTTGCTACTGTCCTACAAACCACTGCACTTGGAGGCCCAACAACGTCTACAAGAAGAAGGTTGTGTAGTAGACATCATGGAGTCATACTCATCCCCAAAGGCTACTTCCAGCTCAATCATCCCAACTGGGTATGCCAATTTACCAGGTACCACACCATGAAAAACAGTGTTGGACTGTTTAAGATTTTTATCCGTCAATCCCATCCGGCGGAACGTCTCATAGTAGAGGATGTTGATGCTGCTGCCTCCATCCATGAGTACCTTAGTAAACTTGTACCCACCAACCTGAGGTGCCACTACCAAAGCCAAGTGACCCGGATTATCAACCCGGGGTGGGTGATCCTCTCTGCTCCACACAATAGGTTGCTCCGACCAACGTAGATAACGTGGAATTGCCGGCTCAACGGCATTGACGGCCCTGTTGTGGAGTTTCTGGTCCCTCTTACATAAACTGGTAGTAAAGACATGATACTGTCCGCTACTCAACTGCTTCGGGTTGCTCTGATAGCCGGATTGCTACTGCTGATTCCCTTGGCCGTGTTGCTGATTATATCCTCCTTGGTGACCAGGATAACCCTGACCGTGAAAACCTCCTCCGCTTGAACCGGCGCCCGGGCCCTGAAAGCCGCCTCCACCTGAGCCGCCACCTGGGCCGTGACCCCCATCAAATGCGTTTGAATTTTTAAATGCCTTCATGATCATGCAATCCTTCCACAAGTGGGTGGCTGGTTTCTCCCGGGTGCCGTGTTTTGGACAAGGTTCATTCAACAACTGCTCAAGGGTGGGGCCTGACCCGCCCGATCGACGGGGTTGTCTGCCCTTGCGCCGCTGATTACCACCCTATGCATTAGTATTAGCAACAAACTCATCAGCCTTACGTTTATTACCTCCCTGATTTGCCGGGTTATGCTGGTGACGCTTGCCATTGCCATTCTTCTTTCCCGTTGTTGTCTTTTCTTCGTCAGACACCGGGTCCTTGGTGGTATCAGAATCGGCATACTTGACAACATCTGCCATCAACGTTCCCATGTCATTACAGTCACATTTAAGCCGCCCCAACTTCTGCTTCAGAGGTTCAAAGCAGCAATTTTTCTACAACATCAAAACTGCTGAGCCGGCATCCATCTTATCAGATGAATGTATTATCTCCTTGACCCGGCGCACCCAATGGGTTGTAGATTCACCATCCTCTTGCTTGCAATTGGTCAGGTCCATAATCGACATTGGCTGCTTACACGTGTCCTTAAAGTTCTGGATGAACTGTGCTTTCAACTCTGCCCATGAGCCGATAGAATTGGGTGGCAATCCCTTCAACCAGGTTCGAGCCGTTCCATCCAACATCATGGTAAAATACTTGGCCATCACAGCATCGCTAACCTCCAACAGCTCCATAGCCATCTCATAAATCTCAATCCAAGCCCCCGGTTGTAGGTCAGCCGTGTAATTAGGCACCTTATGAGGCCCCTTGAAATCCTTGGGCAACCGTTCATTGCGTATGGCTGGGACCAGGCAAGGCACGCCTCCGGTTCTTGTGGCCACTCCTGCCTCAACCGAGGTTGCTGGATAAGCCGGAAAGGTTTGGTGAGCCGCCTGCTCTGCCGCTATTTGAGCCGCCCGTTCCGCCTCTTGACGAATCCTCTCTTGATCCGCCAAGTTAAGGGCTCCAGCCCGCACCGGCTCATGCCTATATGGCCGGTTGTGGAGTTGAGCATTACTTGACATCTCTGCGGACTCCATGTGTCTACTGTAACTCGGGCTCCGGCTTGGGCGAGGAGTTGAATGAATCCTGTCTCGACTGTAGGAGTATGCATCCTGCTGGGCCAAAGCTGTCTGAAGTAGTTCTCTTATCCTCCGGGTTTCAATTGCTGATGGCGAGTCGCCTTCCATTGGGAGAGCTGCCAAACGAGCCGACGCTGCGATGAGATTTTCCATAGGGTTGGAGAAGTGACCCAGAGGTGTTGATACATAACGAGGAAGAGCTATATTCAGGCGGGGTGGCTCCATGGTGCGTGGCTGATCTGGTGCACCGGGTGTCGTGACCCGGTTCGCCTCCGGCGAGTTGCTCCCCCCGGCCCCGGGTGTATGGAACAGGTTCCTTGGATCCAGCGTTAGAGGTAGACGCGATTGAGTTTTCTGATGCCTCCTCCTCATGACCTCGTTTGATGCATTAAGATCCACCGAGAGCCGGAAGTTTCTGCTTGAAGCTGCTGAGCACGAGCATCCAGGGCTCCTCGTTCTGCTGCCATCCGGGTTTCCTTCGCGGCTAGATTTTCCTTAGCTTGTATCATCTTCTCCCACACGCGTGCCACTTCTGCGTCATGCTGGACTTTATCTGCCGGTTCTACCATAGCGGTTAACAGAGTCGTCAGCCTATCCATGAGGTCCATTAGAACCTGAGCCGGGGGGCGCACGGGGTCTCCTGACTCGGCTGCTGCCGACCCGGTAGCTGCTGCTACTGCTGCTGCAGTGGAGTTCTGCCCGAGTTGTGTCCCTGCCATGAAGACTCCGGCCCAATTTGGCGGCTCGAGGGGGTCCGGAATACTGCTGCCATCGGAACATTCCCCGAGTATGCCGTCTTGCAGCTGGTACAATGAATCTGTCTCACCTATTGATGATGCAGTATCAGAGCAGATGGCCGTCTCCCCGCCTTCCATCGATCCTTCGGAGTATTCACCGCCATGGATGCAGCCCACAAAGGCATGTTTCACGACAGATTGAACACGGGCGGACCCGGCGCGCTGAGCCGTTTCAATGAGGTTGGTGTGGACGTCCGGCTCAGGGCCTGACTCGCCGATCC
Organism: Triticum dicoccoides; assembly: GCF_002162155.2. Classification (NCBI taxonomy): domain Eukaryota; kingdom Viridiplantae; phylum Streptophyta; class Magnoliopsida; order Poales; family Poaceae; genus Triticum; species Triticum dicoccoides. The sequence goes on from NC_041388.1 coordinate 541,832,565, forward strand.
GGCCGATGAAGACGTGAATTCTGCCGAAGGTGACCCGGTACCCATACTCGATCAAGCCGGTCTCGGGGCCCCAGCCTTCGTCGTCGATGTAGAGTTTGCCGCGACGACTCTTGGCCATCCGGCCCATAGCGTATCCCTTGAGCCCTTCGAAGTTGCCCTTCAAGAACTCAAATCCACCGTACGCTGGCCCCACGGTGGGCGCCAACTGTCGTGGAGTTGACATGGCAGATGTCCTAGAGCAAGGACTTAGTCGTAGGGCCATCGCACTAGGAAGCTTAAAGGGGTTAATCGAGACAAAGGACACACGAAAGAGTTTCTATACTAGTTCGGCCCCTTAAGATGAAGGTAAAAGCCTACGTCTAGTTGGGATTGGTATTGCTGAAGTTTCGATCTCCAAGAGGCTTAACTCATCGGCTTGGTTATCAACTTGGTTTTTTCTTGTCCTAAACCGCCACCGGGTCGTCCCCTTATATACATGGGTTGACGCCTGGTGGCCTACAGAGTCCCAGCCGGCTCATAATCGTGTCCGGCTCGGTGACTTCCTTTACATGCCTTTCTTTACAAGTCTTCCCTTTCATACGGCGGTTTACAGTATCAGGCCTTAAGCCGGCCCCAGGCCTTTGGGCCTTCTATATGTTTAGTAAACTATCATCTTGAATGTTTATCACGCTTCTTATGTAACCCGCCATTAGGGCTGACCCGGCCCCTCCTGGGCGGGTCAGACTGGTAGTAATATCCCCAACAATATGGCTAGTCGATGGTGCGACCAGATACCCCTAACCATTGGCATCCATGTTTTTCTGTCCGACCTAATTATCTTGGAGTCACAAGGATTGGATGTGATATTAGGCATGGACCGGATGTCAAAGTATGGGGGAAGTATTGACTGTGCTAGTAAGTCGATTTATCTCACCACCCCGGAGGGAAAAAGGATTAAGTATGTATCTGGGCATGTGCCTAGGAGGAGCCAAGTGAATACCCTCACGGGAGTTGCTCAGGAGGAAGTGCCTGTAGTGAGGGATTACCCAGATGTTTTTCCAGAGGAGTTACCAGGCATGCCACCGGATCGAGACATCGAGTTTTTGATACAGCTATTGCCCGGGACAGGGCCAATATCCAAGAGACCCTATCGGATGCCCGCGAATGATCTGGAAGAAATTAAGAAATATATCAAGGAGTTATTGGAGAAAGGATACATTCGAAGGAGTTCATCACCTTGGGGAGCCCCAGTGCTTTTGGTTGAGAAGAAGGATAAATCCCTAAGAATGGTTGTTGATTATCGGGCCTTGAATGAAGTGACGATCAAGAACAAGTACCCACTGTCGATGATCAATGATCTATTTGATCAGCTACAAGGATCTAAGGTGTTTTCGAAGATCGATTTGCGATCGGGATACCATCAGTTGAAGATTCGAGAGAAAGATATACCAAAGACAGCATTCACCAAGCGTTACGGATTATATGAGTATACGGTCATGTCGTTTGGACTGACCAACGCCCCTGCCTATTTCATGAGCATGATGAACAAGGTATTCATGGAATATTTGGACTAGTTTGTTGTGGTGTTTATTGGTGATATTATGGTATACTCGAAGAATGAAGAGGAGCACAAGGAGCATTTGCGATTAGTTCTCGAGAAACTCAGGGAATACCAGTTGTATGCCAAGTTCAGCAAATGCGAGTTTTGCTTGAACAAAGTCAGATTCCTTGGACATGTTATATCAAGAGAAGGTATAGCAGTAGACCCCAGCAAGGTTCAGTCAGTCACTGAATGGTTAGCACCCACTTCAGTTAGCGAGATCCGTAGTTTTCTTGGACTCCCAGGATACTACCGGAGATTCATTGAGAATTTTTTCAAGAATGCGAAGCCAATGACGGAGTTATTGAAGAAGGATACCAAGTTTAAATGGACGGAAGATTGCGAGGCAAGTTTCCAAGAGTTGAAGAAACGTTTGACTACAGCCCCAGTGCTGGCACTGCCAGATATACATAAGGATTTCCAAGTGTATTGCGACGCCTCTCGCTTGGGACTTGGATGTGTGCTTATGAAGGACAGAAGAGTTGTTTCGTATGCCTCACAACAACTAAAACCTCACGAGTTGAATTATGCCACGCATGATTTGGAGTTAGCAGCCGTAGTGCATGCATTGAAGACTTGGAGATATTACCTTATTGGAAACCGTTGTGATGTGTACATGGATCATAAGAGTTTGAAGTACATCTTCACACAGAAGGAACTGAACCTTAGGCAGAGGAGATGGTTGGAGCTTATAAAGGATTATGACATGAAGCTGCACTATCATCCAGGAAAGGCCAATGTCGTAGCAGACGCTTTGAGCCGGAAGAGTTATGCTAATATCCTTGCGAGTAAGGGAGTGCCAAAGGAGTTAGAAGAGGATATCATGGAACTTCAATTAGAGATTGTTCCTAAAGGTTTTGTTTTAACAATGGAAGTTCAGTCGACGCTATTGGGTAAGATTCGGGAAGCTCAGAAGGATGACAAAGAGATTGCCGAGATAAAGGAGAAAATGAGCAAAGGAAAGGCCAAAGGTTTTCGTGAGGATGAGCACGCTACCTTATGGTTTGAGGACCGGATATACGTGCCCAATAACACAGAGATCAGGAAGTTAATACTACAGGAGGCCCATGACTCACCATACTTGATACACCCCGGAAACACCAAGATGTATCTGGATTTGAAGGAACGTTTCTGGTGGACAGGGATGAAGAAGGATATTGCCGAGTACGTAGCCATATGTGATGTATGTCAGAGAGTGAAGGCTGAGCATCAAAAGCCGGCAGGATTGTTACAGCCTATGCCAATACCCGAATGGAAGTGGGATAAACTTGGCATGGACTTTGTCACCGGATTTCCCAGGACCAAATCAGGATATGATTCCATATGGGTAGTAGTTGATCGCTTGACCGAAGTGGCTCACTTTATCCCAATGAAAACCACTTATACAAGTGTGAAGTTGGCCAAGATATATATGTCCAGGATCGTATGTCTGCATGGAGTTCCGGGGACCATCGTATAAGATAGAGGAACGTAGTTTACCTCAAAGTTTTGGCATTAGTTACACCAGACTTTGGGTACGAGATTGGAGTTCAGTACTGCATTTCACCCGCAGACGGATGGACAGACCGAGAGAGTCAACCAGATTCTGGAAGATATGTTGAGAGCCTGTGCGCTAGATTATGGATCTAGTTGGGATGACAATTTGCCTTACGCAGAGTTCTCATACAATAATAGCTACCAAGCCAGTTTGAAGATGGCACCGTTCGAAGCCCTGTATGGATGAAGGTGCAGAACGCCATTGATGTGGGATGAAGTAGGAGACCGACAGTTGTTTGGACCGGACTTGATCAAGGAGTTAAAGGAAAGTTAGCCCCGAGATTTGTAGGACCGTATCGTGTTTTGGAACGGATGGGAGAAGTTGCCTCCAAGTTGGAGTTACCTGAAGGACTGTCGGGAGTTCATGACGTGTTCCACGTTTCACAGTTGAAGAAGTGTCATGCTGAGATGGCCGATATACCATTAAGAGATACAGTACCCTTGGAGGCGATTCAGTTGGACAGTGATTTGACTTATGAGGAAAAGCCAGTTAAGATTCTTGAGTTTGCCAGCAGAGTCACCCGCAGCAAGGTGATCAAGTTTTGCAAAGTTCAGTGGAGCCACCATACCAAGGAGGAAGCCACCTGGGAACGAGAGGATGATCTTCGCAAAGACCACCCACACCTATTCTCTAGCCAACCCGAATATCGAGGGCGAGATTCATCTTAAGGGGGGTAGGTTTGTAACATCCCAAATTTTCATTTCGAATGTTATACATAGGTCATTCTTGCATATCATATTTTATTGCATTTTTGTTCCGCAATCCTCGAAAATCCTAAGCAACTCAAGGACCCTCGGAGAGAGTTGGGGATTTCCCGGTTTTCATATTTGGTTTTTATCAAATAATGAAACGAGGATTTTTGATTTTGATTATTTTTCTCTCTGAAAAATATTTCATAATAAAATATATGAGAGGAGATAATATGACTTCTCCAAAATAACTGAAATATTGGAGGAAAAATAATAAAATCATTTATTAGATTTTATTTCGATTTTATTTGCATTAGAAAAAATGCACATTTTCAAAATTGCATTTTAGGGCCAAGAAAATGTTCATCTTGTTATAAATATTTTATTTAGACGGTGAAAATTTGTTTTGGCATTGTTAGATTTTTACTTTATTTCTAGGATTTTTTTCTGTTCGGTGGAATTGTTAAAATAAAAAAATTCGGGCGCCGACTGGGCCGAAACCCAGCCAGGCCGGCCCATCTCCCGCGCCGCCGTCCCGCGCCAGGACGCGCGCGCCGCCGCCGCCGACTCGGACAGGAGTCCGAGCCGGACTCCTCCGCTGCTGCCTTGCCCCCTCCTCCAAGCCACCTCTCTCCCCCTTTATATACCGCCGCCGCCCCCGCCACCACCACCAAACCCCACCGCCCCGCAGCCCCGAGCCGAGCTGCGCCGCCGCTCCCGCGCCT
>NC_041388.1:541837772-541856627 GCF_002162155.2 Triticum dicoccoides
TACCGCCGCCGTCGCCGCCGCGTCGTGCCGCCTCGCCCCGCCGCCCCGCTAGCCCGCCGCACCGCCGCCCGAGCCCCGCGTCGCTGGAGCCTCGCCGGAGAGGTAACGCGCCGTTTCGCCGCAGCCGGTTTTTTTAGAAAACCGATTCGGTTTTTTTAAGAAAAACCCTAGTTCGTTTTTTTCGGTTCGCCGGTTTTTCCCCGGTTCTTCTATTTAGCGGACGTTCGTCCGTACGTTCGTCTTAATGAACGGTTTTTGCTCGTTAGTTACAGATAATGAAAGCTCGTTCGTTAGCCTGTTCGTCAGTTTTCTTTTCCGTGATTATTCTCGATCGCAATTTCTGATCCGATTTTTGTTTCAGTTTATCTTTTCGCTCGTTAGTCGGAATCAGGTGATTCAAGCGCCTAGATCTTCGTCTCGAGACCCTCTTTCCGCTTAACCAACTTGAACAAGATTTTGGTACTGTAAAATTTGACCTAGTTCCAGATTAGTAAACGGGTCTTGTTTCTTTCGCCGTTTGAGTTTCGTTGCTCCGTTTGGTTTGTTTCTTTTTGCAAACCAGAGTTCTTAAGTTGAACTTTCTGGTTAGATCTTCTTATTTGAGTTTTACCCGTGCTTCTTTGATTGCTACTTATGTATGCTATTGTTTGTTTGCGATAGAATTCCCAGAGTGCGAAGCGTGTTATTTGGAGTCGCTAGGTTACGCAAATCGTCAGCAAGGCAAGTAACACTTTGATCATATCCCTTTATCACCCAGTTTTTATGTATTAGTTCCAATCCTCAAACATTGCATGATTAGGATGTCATTAACATGTGGGTTGGGAAGTAGTTGATGAGGTAGAACCTATTACCCTGTTACATTCAAAACCTGGGAGTTACTTCTACGCGTTGCTTATATTGCTATGCTATGCTCGTAGACGTGGTTTGGGTGAGTGAAATCCATGACAGATGTGAGATTGTTAAATTAATGGTTCAACTTAAGGTGGCAACTTAAATACACATCTGGGTGGATTGAGGCACCTGGAGTACCCAGTGTTGCCTGTATTTTTGGAAATCCTGGAGTACCCATGTGATCTTCCTATGGACCGCCACCCAGGCTCAAAGGGAACTGAGATGATTCTTGCTAGTAACTTCCGTGTGCAGCCACAAGCTATTATGGGCTCTAGCATAGTTGAGTAAGTTACGTGAAGCTCTTGAAGAGGCAGATCAGCTGGTAGAGGGATGTAGGTTTGGTATGGTCTGTCCGGAGTATAGAGTTAATGTTTCTGAAAGACTGTGTCTCGGTCATCCGTTTCTCAAACACCATGTAGTGCGAGAAATCCAACGGAGGCGATCGAGTCTTGTGGGGAAAAGTGCGCAAACCTCTGCAGAGTGTATAAACTAATCATGGTTAGCCATGTCCCCAGTTATGGACAATCTTGAGTATCTAGTACTTGGAGTATCTTAAGTATCTCATCACTCTTAATTAATATTGTTGGGTTGTTAATCACTTTAATTGGGATTGAGTTGGAGGAACCTTCTCAATGATGTTTCAACTACCATGATAGTTAAATTAAAATCTATTCCTTTGTTGTAGGAAAAAATTGGCTTTTCGCAAAAAAAACTGTAACCATAGAGCTTTCCACCCGCCAAATATGCATGTAGTGATAGCATTATTCTGTTCTTGCTCTACTGTGTTACTTTGCCAGCATATTCCATGTGCTGACCTGTTTTCGGGCTGCAACATATTATGTTGCAGACTTTTCAGATGAGGAGTAAGGTTAGGTCATTGCCGTGCAGCTCAGCTATGTCGTTGGAGTTGATGGACTCACTTTATCTTCCAAGCCTTCCGTTGTTATCGTATTAGATGGCCTTAAGCCATATTTATTGTAATAAGTTCTCTTTTGAGACATCCGATGTAATAAGTGTGTGATTGCTACTCTGTTATAAATCCTTCGAGTACTGTGTGTGTCAGCATTACCGATCCAGGGATGACACTGAAGCACAGATACTTGACCGTTTGAGGTCCGGTCGCTACACTAGCACCCAAATCACACAAAGCATAGCATTCATGATCTTTAATTTTAATTTTAATTTTAATAGTAGGTTTCCACTCATCATAAAGTTTTCTAGGGATAGAAACTTCCAAATCAATTTTTTCTTCATAAGATTGCATCAAAGCATCTACGATATGTTTAGTAAAAGCTTTATTTTGACTATAAGCATGAGGAGAATTTAGCACGGATTGCAAAAAGGAAATACAATCTATCAAAGAGCAATTATCATAATTAAATTCCTTGAAATCCAAGATGTTGGGTTCATTGCTATCTAAAGTTTTAATCTCTTCAATCCCACTTTTACCAAATTTTGCATCAAGCTCTAAAAACTCCGAATTTTTGGAACGCCTTCTAGGTAAAGGTGGCTCATCTTCAGTCCCATCATTATCAAGATTCATATTGCAAAACAAAGATTTAATAGGAGATACATCAATAACTTTTAGATCTTCATCCTTATTATCATCAAAACTAGAAGAACACGCTTTCACAAAGCAGTCTTTCTTAGCACGCATCCTAGCGGTTCTTTATTTGCACTCATCAATGGAAATTCTCATGGCTTTGAGAGACTCATTGATATCATGCTTAGGTGGAATACATCTAAGTTTCAAAGAATCAACATCAAGAGAAATTCTATCAACGTTCCTAGCCAATTCATCAACCTTAAGCAATTTTTCTTCAAGCAAAGCATTGAAATTCTTTTGCGAATTCATAAACTCCTTAACACTAGTCTCAAATTAAGAGGGAATCTTATTAAAATTTCCATAAGAATTGTTGTAGGAATTACCATATTTATTAGAGGAATTGCTAGGAAATGGCCTAGAATTACAATTACCTCTAAACGCGTTATTTCCAAAATTGTTCCTACCAACAAAATTCACATCCATAGATTCATTATTATTCTCAATCAAGGTAGACAAAGGCACATCATTAGGATCAGAGGAAACACTCTTATTAGCAAACAATTTCGTAAGTTCATCCATCTTTCCACTCAAAACATTAATTTCTTCAATTGCATGCAATTTTTTACTAGTAGATCTTTCGGTGTGCTATTGAGAATAATTAACCATAATATTGTCTAGGAGTTTAGTAGCTTCTTCTAAAGTGATTTCCATAAAAGTGCCTCCCACGGCCGAATCTAAAAGATTTCTAGAAGCAAAATTCAATCTGGCATAAAAAATTTGTATAATCATCCAAAGATTCAAACCATGTGTAGGGCAATTATGTATCATAAATTTCATCCTCTCCCAAGCTTGTGCAGCTTGTTCATGATAAAGTTGCTTAAAATTCATAATATCGTTTCCAAGAGAGATGATTTTAGCGGGAGGAAAATACTTAGAGATAAAAGCATCTTTGCACTTATTCCATGAATCAATACTATTTTTAACAATATCATTGTCCACATCTTTCTTCTTTTGCATATCACACAAATCAACAAAGTTATTTATATGGGTAGCGGCATCTTCACTAGGAAGGCCGGAAAACGGATCTTTCATGACAAGATTCAGCAAGGCAGCATTAATTTCACAAGATTCAGCATCGGTAAGAGGAGCAATCGGAGTGCTAATAAAATCATTGTTGTTGGTATTGATAAAGTCACACAATTTAGCATTATCTTGAGCCATCGCGACAAACAAGCAACCTAACACACGAGCAAACAAAAGGCAAACGGCAAAAGAGGCAAACGGAGAAAGAGAGGGAGGATAGAGAGAGAGAGGGCGAATAAAATGGCAAGGGTGAAGTGGGGGAGAGGAAAATGAGAGGCAAATTCCTGCACAGCTCCAAAAGTCCTGATACTTCACGAAAGACATTTTCAGAATATATAAAAAATAATGAGCGCAAGAAGTTCACTATGGAGGCCACACCCTGCCCACGAGGGTGGGGGCGCGCCCTACCCCCCTGGGCGCACCCCCCTACCTCGTGGGCCCCCTGGTGGCCCTCCGCCTGGGCGCGCCCCCCTACCTCGTGGGCCCCCTGGTGGACCTCCGATGGCCATCTTCTTCTATATGGAGTCTTTCGATGAGGAAAAAATCATAAGCCATCTTCTCGGACGAAACTCCGCCGCCACGAGGCGGAACCTTGGCGGATCCAATCTAGGGCTCCGGAAGAGCTGTTCTGCCGGGGAAACTTCCCTCCGGGAGGGGCAAATCACCGCCATCGTCATCACCAATGCTCCTCTCATCGGAAGAGGGCAATCTCCATCAACATCTTCACCAGCACCATCTCCTCTCAAAACCCTAGTTCATCTCTTGTATCCAATTCTTGTCTCCAAGTCCGGGATTGGTACTAGTAGGTTGCTAGTAGTGTTAATTACTCCTTGTAGTTGATGCTAGTTGGTTTATTTGGTGGAAGATCATATGTTCAGATCCTATATGCATATTAATACCCCTCTGATTATGAACATGATTATGCTTTGTGAGTAGTTATGTTTGTTCCTGAGGACATGGGAGAAGTCTTGCTATTAGTAGTCATGTGAATTTGGTATTCGTTTGATATTTTGATGAGATGTATGTTGTATCTCCTCTAGTGGTGTTATGTGAACGTCGACTACATAACACTTCACCATTATTTGGGCCTAGAGGAAGGCATTGGGAAGTATGAAGTAGATGATGGGTTGCTAGAGTGACAGAAGCTTAAACCCTAGTTTATGCATTGCTTCGTAAGGGGCTGATTTGGATCCATATGTTTCATGCTATGGTTAGGTTTACCTTAATACTTTTGTTGTAGTTGAGGATGCTTGCAATAGAGGTTAATCATAAGTGGGATGCTTGTCCAAGTAAGTACAGTACCCAAGCACCGGTCCACCCACATACCAAATTATCAAAGTACCGAACGCGAACCATATGAACGTGATGAAAACTAGCTTGACGATATTCCCATGTGTCCTCGGGAGTGCTTTTCTCTATATAAGAGTTTGTCTAGGATTGTCCTTTGCTACAAAAAGGATTGGGACACCTTGATGCACTTTATTTACTTTTGTTACTTGTTGCTCCTTACAAATTATCCTATCACAAAACTATTTGTTACCACTTATTTTAGTACTTGCAGAGAATACCTTGCAGGAAACCGCTTATCATTTCCTTTTGCTCCTCATTGGGTTCGATACTCTTACTTATCGAAAGGACTACGATAGATCCCCTATACTTGTGGGTCATCAAGACTCTTTTCTGGCGCCATTGCCGGGGAGTGAAGCGCCTTTGGTAGGTGGAATTTGGTAAGGAAAATTTATATAGTGTGCTGAAATTTAATGTCACTTGTTACTATGGAAAGTAATCCTCTGAGGGGCTTGTTCGGGGTATCTTCACCCCGACCAGTAGAGCAAAGAGTTGCTCCTCAACCTACTGAACCTACTGAAAATGAAAATGTCTGCTTTGAAATCCCTTCGGGTATGATAGAAAAACTGCTAGCTAATCCTTTTGCAGGAGATAGAACAACGAATCCTAATGAGCACCTAATATATGTGGATGAAGTTTGTGGATTATTTAAGCTTGCAGGTGTACCCGGAGATGTTATTAAGAAGAAGTTCTTCCCTTTATCTTTGAAGGAATATGCATTGACATGGTATAGGCTATGTGATGATACGGAGTCATGGAACTACAAACGATTGAAATTGGAATTTCATCAGAAGTTTTATCCTATGCATCTTGTTCATCGTGATCACAATTATATATATAATTTTTGGCCTCGTGAAGGAGAAAGCATCGCTCAAGCTTGGGGGAGGCTTAAATCAATGTTATATTCATGCCCCAATCATGAGCTCTCAAGAGAAATGATTATTCAAAATGTATATGCTTGCCTTTCTGATAACAATCGCACCATGCTCGATACTTCTTGTGCTGGCTCTTTTATGACAAAGACTATTGAATTCAAATGGGATTTATTGGAAAGAATTAAACGCAACTCTGAAGATTGGGACCTTGACAAAGGTAAGGAGTCAGGTATGACACCTAAGTTTGATTGTGTTAAATCTTTTATGGATACCGATGTTTTTTGTAAATTTAGCACTAAATATGGACTTGACTCTAATATAGTAGCTTGTTTCTGTGAATCTTTTGCTACTTATGTTGATCTCCCCAAGGAGAAGTGGTTTAAATATCATCCTCCCATAGAATTAAAGTAGCTGCACCTATTAAAGTTGAAGAAAAGACTATCACTTATAATGATCCTATTGTTCCTACTTCTTATGTTGAGAAACCACCTTTCCATGTTAGGATAAAGGATCATGCTAAAGCTTCAACTGTGGTTCATAAAAGCAATATTAGAACATATACACCTCCTGAGCAAGTTAAAGTTGAACCTAATATTGCTATTGTTAAAGATCTTTTGGCTGATAATATTGATGGGCATGTTATTTATTTCTGTGATGAAACTGCTAGAATTGCTAAACCTTGTGCTAAAGATAAACCTAGACCTGTGGTAGGCATGCCTGTTATTTCTGTTAAAATATTATCATGGCTTATGTGATATGGGTTCCAGTGCTAGTGCAATACCTATTGACCTATATAGAGAAATTATGCATGATATTGCACCTGTTGAGTTAGAAGATATTGATGTCACAATTAAACTTGCCAATAGAGATATTATTTCACCAATGGGAATTGTTAGAGATGTTGAAGTCTTGTGTGGGAAAACTAAATATCCTGCTAATTTTCTTATTCTTGGTTCCCCACAAGATAGCTTTTGTCCCATTATATTTGGTAGACCCTTCTTAAACACTGTTAATGCTAAGATAGATTGCAAAAAGGATGTTGTTACTATTGGTTTAGATGATATGTCTCATGAATTTAATTTCTCTAAATTTAGTAGACAACACCGTGAAGAAGAATTACCTAGTAAGGATGAAATCATTGGTCTTGCTTCTATTGTCGTACCTCCTAGTGATCCTTTAGAACAATATTTGCTAGACCATGAAAATGATATGTTTATGAATGAAATAAGGGAAATAGATGAAGTATTCTTTAAACAGGAACCTATTCTGAAACACAATTTTCCTGTTGAAATCCTAGGGATCCTCCTCCACCCAAGGGTGATCCCGTGTTTGAGCTTAAACCGTTGCCTGATACCCTTAAATATGCTTATCTTGATGAGAAAAAGATATATCCTGTTATTACTAGTGCTAACCTTTCAGAGCATGAGGAAGAGAGATTATTGAAAACTCTGAAGAAGCACAGTGCTACTATTGGGTATTCTCTATGATCTTGAGGGCATTAGTCCCACTCTATGTCAACAAAAAATAAATTTGGAAGAAGATGCTAAACCAGTTCGTGATCATCAACGACGGCTGAATCCTAAAATGAAAGAAGTGGTAAGAAAGGAAATACTAAAGCTCCTTGAGGCAGGTATAATCTATCCTATTGCTGATAGTCAGTGGGTAAGTCCTGTCCATTGTGTCCCTAAGAAGGGAGGTATTACTGTCATTCCTAATGATAAAGATGAATTGATTTCTCAAAGAATTATTACAGGTTATAGGATGGTAATTGATTTCCGCAAATTAAATAAGGCCACTAAAAAGGATCATTACCCCTTACCTTTTATCGATCAAATGCAAGAAAGATTATCCAAACATACACATTTTTGCTTTCTAGATGGTTATTCTGGTTTCTCTCAAATACCTGTGTCAGCCAAGGATCAATCAAAGAGTACTTTTACTTGCCCTTTTGGTACTTTTGCTTATAGACGTATGCCTTTTGGTTTATGTAATGCACCTACTACCTTTCAAAGATGCATGATGGCTATATTCTCTGACTTTTGTGAAAAGTTTTGTGAGGTTTTCATGGACAATTTCTCCGTCTATGGATCTTCTTTTGATGATTGCTTGAGCAACCTTGATCGAGTTTTCCAGAGATGTGAAGAAACTAATCTTGTCTTGAATTGGGAAAAGTGCCACTTTATGGTTAATGAAGGTATTGTCTTGGGGCATAAAGTTTCTGAAAGAGGTATTGAAGTTGATAAAGCCAAGGTTGATGCTATTGAAAAGATGCCATGCCCCAAGGACATCAAAGGTATAAGAAGTTTCCTTGGTCACGCTGGATTTTATAGGAGGTTCATTAAGGACTTCTCAAAAATTTCTCGGCCTGTGACTAATTTATTACAAAAAGATATACCATTTGTCTTTGATGATGATTGTGTAGAAGCATTTGAAATACTTAAGAAAGCATTGATCTCTGCACCTATTGTTCAACCACCTGATTGGAATTTACCCTTTGAAATTATGTGTGATGCTAGTGATTATGCTGTAGGTGATGTTCTAGGGCAAAGAGTTGATAAGAAATTAAACATTATTCAATATGCTAGTAAAACCCTAGACAGTGCTCAAAGAAATTATGCTACTACTGAAAAAGAATTCTTAGTAGTTGTATTTGCTTGTGATAAGTTCAGACCTTATATTGTTGATTCTAAAGTAACTATTCACACTGATCATGCTACTATTAAATATCTTATGGAAAAGAAAGATGCTAAACCTAGACTTATTAGATGGGTTCTCTTGCTACAAGAATTTGATTTACATACTGTTGATAGAAAGGGAGCTGAGAACCCCGTTGCAGACAACTTGTCTAGGTTAGAAAATGTGCTTGATGACCCACTACCTATTGATGATAGCTTTCCTGATGAGCAATTAAATGTCATAAATGCTTCTCATACTGCTCCATGGTATGCTGATTATGCTAATTACATTGTTGCCAAATTCATACCACCTAGTTTCACATACTAGCAAAAGAAAAAGTTCTTCTATGATTTGAGACATTACTTTTGGGATGACCCACATCTTTATAAAGAAGGAGTAGATGGTGTTATTAGATGTTGTGTACCTGAGCATGAATAGGAACAGATCCTACGCAAGTGTCACTCTAAAGCTTATGAATGACACCATGCTGGAGATAGAACTGCACATAAGGTATTGCAATCTGGTTTTTACTGGCCTACTCTCTTCAAAGATGCCCGTAAGTTTGTCTTATCTTGTGATGAATGTCAAAGAATTGGTAATATTAGTAGACGTCAAGAAATGCCTATGAACTATTCACTCGTTATTGAACCATTTGATGTTTGGGGCTTTGACTATATGGGACCTTTTCCTGCCTCTAATGGTTATACACATATTTTAGTTGCTGTTGATTATGTTACTAAGTGGGTAGAAGCTATTCCAACTAGTAGTGCTGATCATAACACTTCTATTAAAATGCTTAAAGAAGTTATTTTTCCAAGATTTGGAGTCCCTAGATATTTAATGACTAATGGTAGTTCACATTTTATTCATGGTGCTTTCCGTAAAATGCTTGCTAAGTATGATGTTAATCATAGAATTGCATCTCCTTATCACCCTCAGTCTAGTGGTCAAGTAGAATTGAGTAATAGAGAGCTCAAATTAATTTTGCAAAAGACTGTCAATAGGTCTAGAAAGAATTGGTCCAAGAAACTTGATGATGCATTATGGGCCTATAGAACTGCATATAAAAATCCTATGGGCATGTCTCCGTATAAAATGGTTTATGGAAAAGCATGTCACTTACCTCTCGAACTAGAACACAAGGCATATTGGGCTATTAAAGAGCTCAATTATGACTTTAAACTTGCCGGTGAGAAGAGGTTATTTGATATTAGCTCACTCGATGAATGGAGAACCCAAGCCTACGAAAATGCCAAGTTGTTTAAAGAAAAAGTTAAAAGATGGCATGATAAAAGGATACAAAAGCGTGAGTTTAATGTAGGTGATTATGTATTGCTATACAACTCTCGTTTAAGATTTTTTGCAGGAAAACTTCTCTCTAAATGGGAAGGTCCTTACGTTATCGAGGAGGTCTATCGTTCCGGTGCCATAAAAATCAACAACTTCGAAGGCACAAATCCGAAGGTGGTGAACGGTCAAAGAATCAAACATTATATCTCAGGTAATCCCACAAATGATGAAACCAATGTTATTGAAACCGTAACCCCAGAGGAATACATAAGGGACACTTTCCGGAATGTTTCAGACTCCGAAAAGGAATAGGTATGTGGTACGGTAAGTAAACCGACTCCAAAACAGTTTTTAAGGCAATATTTATCCGTTTTAGAATATTTAGAAAAATAGAAAAATAAGAAGCAGTCCGGGAAGGACACGAGGACTCCACGAGGGTGGAGGGCGCGCCCTATCCTCCTGGGTGCGCCCCCTACCTCGTGGGCACCTCATGCGCTTTCCGGACTCCGTTTTCTTACACGACACGTAATTTGGTCGGTAAAAATTCATTATATAATCTCCCGGAGGTTTTGACTCCCGTATCACGCAAAAATCTCCTGTCTTTGTTTCGAGATGTTTTTCTGACAGATCCAGGACGTCATATCGTCTTCAAGTTCCCCCAAGGACCAGTGCTTCGAGAAGGTCATCAACCCCTACCTCGCGGAGGTGCTGCAACACCCTCAAACCATTGAGATGCGTAAGGGGTTGTTGCACATCCGCGATGTTGAGGGACCAAGGAAGACCGGAAGCACGGAGGCAAGGCTCGAGGCATTGGAGCAAGAATTTTTCAAGTGTCAGGAGTTGGTGGAGCGTGGAATCGATTCCAATCACATTATGATCACGGAGTTCACCAACAACCACAAGCTGGGCGTCAAGGACATTGGGGAGGCCATCTTCAAACTTCATGAGAAAATCGAGCACCTCCAAGCCTAGATCTATGACCTGCAAAATCAAAACTGTGAGTATGAATATAGATTTAAGAGGATGAGTTTGGCTGCAGATTTGAGGTTTCAGGAGACTGGGTCATCCTTCTATGATGGTGAGCCTATGCCTTGGAAGAAGGACGACAAGCCTACGCCATCAACAAAACCATCACCTTCTCCACCAACAAAGAAGAATTGAGTATCTGGTATGGGCACTCCCCTTGGCAACTGCCAAGCTTGGGGGAGTGCCCCGGTATCGTATCACCATCACTTTTATCTTTACCATTTTTCTTAGTTCGATCCTTTTGGTAATATCTTGATCTGGTAGAATAAAGTTTATGGCATGATCTAGTTTTGAGTTTTGCTTTATGTTCCCTCTATGTAATTGAGTCTGTGAGCTATATATAATAAAGATTAGTGTTGAGTCAAGGGCTTGATTATTTTGCCATGATCCTGAGTGAATAAAGGAAAAGAGAAAGAATAAAAGGGGAACAAAGAGATCATATGGATCTTATGGAGAGTAATGAGATCACATAGAAAAGTATGATGAATAAAAGTTGTTGAGAGTTGACAAACATGGTTTTGGTCATTGTTGCAATTAAGAGGAAGTAATAAAGAAAGAGAGGTCTTCACATATAAATATACTATCTTGGACATCTTTTATGATTGTGAGCACTCATTAAAATATGACATGCTAAAGAGTTTACGTTGGACAAGGAAGACATCTGAGATAAATTATATTGTCATGGATCAACCAACATGGTTGAGCTTGCCTTTCCCCCTCATGCTAGCCAAATTCATCGCACCAAGTAGAGATACTACTAGTGCTTCCAAATACCCTTAAACCAGTTTTGCCATGAGAGTCCACCATACCTACCTATGGATTGAGTAAGATCCTCCAAGTAAGTTGTCATCGGTGCAAGCAATAAAAATTGCTCTCTAAATATGTATGACTTATTAGTGTGGGAGAAAATAAGCTTTATACGATCGTGTGATATGGAAGAAATAAAAGCGACAGACTGCATAATAAAGGTCCATATCACAAGTGGCAATATAAAGTGACGTTCTTTCGCATTAAGATTTTGTGCATCCAACCATAAAAGCGCATGACAACCTCTGCTTCCCTCTGCGAAGGGCCTATCTTTTACTTTTATCTCCCACCTTACATAAGAGTCATGGTGATCTTCACCCTTCCTTTTTACATTTTATCCTTTGGCAAGCACAATATGTTGGAAAGATTTGGTATATATGGCTAATTGGATGTGAGTTTTCATGAACTATTATTGTTGACATTACCCTAGAGGTAAAACGTTGGGAGGCAAAACTATAAGCCCCTATCTTTCTCAGTGTCCGATTAAAACTCCATACCCATAAGTATTGCGTGAGTATCAGCAATTGTGAAAGATTATATGATAGTTGATTATGTGGACTTGCTAAAAAGCTCTTATATTGACTCTTTCCTATGTTATGATAAATTGTAGTTGCTCCAATGACTGATATTATAGTTTGTTAGTTTTCGATGAAGTTTATGATTCATACTTGAAATTGTGATTGAATTATTACTCTAGCATAAGAAATCATATGACAAGAATAATATAAGTTGTTGTTCTAAGAATGATCATGATGCCCTCATGTCCGTATTTTACTTTTATCGACACCTCTATCTCTAAACATGTGGACATATTTTTCGATTTCGGCTTTTGCTTGAGGACAAGCGAGGTCTAAGCTTGGGGGAGTTGATACGTCCATTTTGCATCATGCTTTCATATCGATATTTATTGCATTATGGGTTGTTATTACACATTATGTCACAATACTTATGCATATTCTCTCTTATTTTACAAGGTTTACATAAAGAGGGAGAATGCCGGGGATTCTGGGCTGGAAAAGGAGCAAATATTAGAGACCTATTTTGTACAGCTCCAAAAGTCCTGAAACTTCACGGAAGCCGTTTTCAGAATATATAAAAAATACTGAGCACAAGAAGTCCACCAAGGGGGCCACACCCTGCCCACGAGGGTGGGGGCGCGCCCTGCCCCCCTGGGCGCGCCCCCTACCTCGTGGGCCCCCTGGTGGCCCTCCGATGGCCATCTTATGCTATATGGAGTCTTTCGATGAGGAAAAAAATCAAAAGCCATCTTCTCGGACGAAACTCCGCCGCCACGAGGCGGAACCTTGGCGGATCCAATCTAGGGCTCCGGCAGAGCTGTTCTGCCGGGGAAACTTCCCTCCGGGAGGGGGAAATCATCGCCATCATCATCACCAACACTCCTCTCATCGGGAGAGGGCAATCTCCATCTACACCTTCACCAGCACCATCTCCTCTCAAAACCCTAGTTCATCTCTTGTATCCAATTCTTGTCTCCAAGTCCGGGATTGGTACTAGTAGGTTGCTAGTAGTGTTAATTACTCCTTCTAGTTGATGCTAGTTGGTTTAGTTGGTGGAAGATCATATGTTCAGATCCTATATGCATATTAATACCCCTCTGATTATGAACATGATTATGCTTTGTGAGTACTTACGTTTGTTCCTGAGGACATGGGAGAAGTCTTGCTATTAGTAGTCATGTGAATTTGGTATTCGTTCGATATTTTGATGAGATGTATGTTGTCTCTCCTCTAGTGGTGTTATGTGAACGTCGACTACATAACACTTCACCATTATTTGGGCCTAGAGGAAGGCATTGGGAAGTAATAAGTAGATGATGGGTTGCTAGAGTGACAGAAGCTTAAACCCTAGTTTATGCGTTGCTTCGTAAGGGGCTGATTTGGATCCATATGTTTCATGCTATGGTTAGGTTTACCTTAATACTTTTGTTGTAGTTGCGGATGCTTGCAATAGAGGTTAATCATAAGTGGGATGCTTGTCCAAGTAAGGACAGTACCCAAGCACCGGTCCACCCACATACCAAATTATCAATGTACCGACGCAAATCATATGAACGTGATGACAACTAGCTTGACGATATTCCCATGTGTCCTCGGGAGCACTTTTCTCTATATAAGAGTTTGTCCAGGTTTGTCCTTTGCTACAAAAAGGATTGGGCCACCTTGCTGCACTTTATTTACTTTTGTTACTTGTTGCTCGTTACAAATTATCCTATCACAAAACTATCTGTTACCACTTATTTCAGTACTTGCAGAAAATACCTTGCTGGAAACCGCTTATCATTTCCTTCTACTCCTCGTTGGGTTTGACACTCTTACTTATCGAAAGGACTATGATAGATCCCCTATACTTGTGGGTCATCAAGACTCTTTTCTGGCGCCGTTGCCGGGGAGTGAAGCGCCTTTGGTAGGTGGAATTTGGTAAGGAAAATTTATATAGTGTGGTGAAATTTACTGTCACTTGTTACTATGGAAAGTAATCCTCTGAGGGGCTTGTTCGGGGTATCTTCACCCCGACCAGTAGAGCAAAGAGTTGCTCCTCAACCTACTGAACATACTGAAAATGAAAATGTCTACTTTGAAATCCCTTCGGGTATGATAGAAAAACTGCTAGCCAATCCCTTTGCAGGAGACGGAACAACGCATCCTGATGAGCACCTAATATATGTGGATGAAGTTTGTGGATTATTTAAGCTTGCAGGTGTACCCGGAGATGTTATTAAGAAGAAGGGCTTCCCTTTATCTTTGAAGGAAGATGCATTGACATGGTATAGACTATGTGATGATACGGGGTCATGGAACTACAAACGATTGAAATTGGAATTTCATCAGAAGTTTTATCCTATGCATCTTGTTCATCGTGATCGCAATTATATGTATAATTTTTGGCCTCGTGAAGGAGAAAGCATCTCTCAAGCTTGGGGGAGGCTTAAATCAATGTTATATTCATGCCCCAACATGAGCTCTCAAGAGAAATGATTATTCAAAATTTATATGCTCGGCTTTCTGATAACAATCGCACCATGCTTGATACTTCTTATGTTGGCTCTTTTATGACGAAGACTATTGAATTCAAATGGGATTTATTGGAAAGAATTAAACGCAACTCTAAAGATTGGGACCTCGACGAAGGTAAGGAGTCAGGTATGACACCTAAGTTTGATTGTGTTAAATCTTTTATGGATACTGATGTTTTTCGTAAATTTAGCACTAAATATGGACTTGACTCTAATATAGTAGCTTGTTTCTGTGAATCTTTTGCTACTTATGTTGATCTCCTTAAATATCATCCTCCCATAGAAGTAAAAGTAGCTGCACCTATTAAAGTTGAAGAAAAGACTATCACTTATAATGATCCTATTGTTCCTACTTCTTATGTTGAGAAACCACCTTTCCCTGTTAGGATAAAGGATCATGCTAAAGCTTCAACTATGATGTCTTGACGTAGGATCCAAGTCCTTTGGATCACGTTCGTTCCGAGAATCACGTTCCCGAAGGTTTCATTCCGTTTGGACTCCGTTTGATATTCTTTTTCTGCGAAACACTGAAATAGGCAAAAAACAGCAATTTGGGCTGGGCCTACGATTAATAGGTTAGTCCCAAAAATGATATAAAAGTGTAAAATAAAGCCCATTAACATCCAAAATAGATAATATAATAGCATGGAGCAATCAAAAATTATAGATACGTTGGAGACGTATCAGCGGAGTCTCATCCCGAAAGTGTGCTTATGATTTTTTTTTCTCGACCAAAGACTCCATATAGCAGAAGGTGGGCATCGGAGGGCCACCAGGGGGCCCACGAGGCAGGGGGCGCGCCCAGGGGGTAGGGCGCGCCCCCCACCCTCGTGGCTAGTGGGTGCCCCCCCCTCTGGTACTTCTTGCACTCAATATTTTTTATATATTCTGAAAATAACTTTCATAAAGTTTCAGGACTTTTGGAGCTGTGCAGAATAGGTCTCTAATATTTGCTCCTTTTCCAACCCAGAATCCCAGCTGCCGGCATTCTCCCTCTTCATGTAAACCTTGTAAAATAAGAGAGAATAGGCATAAGTATTGTGACATAATGTGTAATAACAGCCCATAATGCAATAAATATCGATATAAAAGCATGATGCAAAATGGACGTATCAGCATCCCATCCTTCTTCTTCAACAATTATCGGTATACCTCGGTTTTTGTTTTGTTCACATAATTTGTGTCCTTTGTGTTTTTGTTTTTGTTTTTCCTCTAAGAACCATGCTAGTATGAGATAACCCTTTATTGATTTATAGAATACTTCATATGCTTCACTTATATCTTTTAAGTACGATCGTATAGAATTGCTCTTTGTGCTTCACTTAAATCTTTTGAGTATGGTTTTATAGAATGATTCGTGTGCTTCACTTATATATTTTGAGCTTGGATATTGGTTAGTCTATATTAATTGTAGAATGATCCATGAACTTCACTTATATCTTTTTGAGTATGAATAATACTATCATCTAAAGTGGATTTAGAAGAAGTTTGCTCCCACTATTCCGAATGAGGAGAATTTCTCTTATGTGGAGAGTAGTAAAATTTCTATGCTCGTAGATCATGAAAAGAATGATTTATGTGATGGTTATATTGTTTAACTCATTCATGATGCTACTGAAAATTATTATGAGGGAGGAATACATGCTTGTAGGAGTTGCAATAATATCAAGTTTCCTCTCTATGTGCTTAAAGTTTCGAAGTTATACTTGTTTTTCCTTCCTATGCTAGTTGATTCTTGTTCCCATAAATTGTGTGCTCACAAAATCCCTAGGCATAGGAAGTGGGTTAGGTTTAAATGTGCTAGTCATATTCTTTATGATGCTCTCTCTATGTTTCAATTCTTATCTTTTATGTGAGCATCATTGAAATCATTATGCCTAGCTAAAAGTCATTAAAGAAAAGCGCTTGCTGGGAGACAACCCAATATTTACCCTTAATGTTTTTATTTGTTCTCATGATTAAGATATTTTATTAATCATGTATTATAGATTTCGTTTCAATAAAGTACCAAGTAAGAGCTTTGGGAAGACTTGGGTGAAAGTTAATGTGATCTTGCTGTAAAAAACAGAAACTTTGCGCTCACGAGATTAGCTGTCATTTTTTACAAAAGAGTGCGATTGAGTTGATTCTTTTTTCAGAATATTAATAAACAAATTCCTCACGTCCACCAATTTATTTCAGAATTTTTGGAGTAGCACAAGTATGGTTGGTGTTCAGATCATTACAGACTGTTCTGTTTCTAACAGATTCTGTTTTCATTGCATAGTCTGCTTGTTTTCTAGTTTCTATGGCTTATATTTATCAATATAAATTGTATAAATGATATGGTACAGTAGGCTTTGTGTGAGAACAATTATGAACCTTGTCTTTGACAGTACCAAAGTGAATGGTTACTCTTTATCATACTAACCTATCTCACGAAGTTCCGTTAAGTTTTATGTGATTGAAGTTTTCAAGCTTTGGGTGAGATATCGATATGAGGAGAATAAGGAGTGGAAAGACCCTAAGCTTGGGGATGCCCAAGGCACCCCAAGGTAATATTCAAGGAAGACTCAAGCGCCTAAGCTTGGGGATGCCTCGGAAGGCACCCCCTCTTTCGTCTTCAAAACTATCGGTATACCTTACTCAGAGCTATATTTTTATTCGTCACATGATATGTGTTTTGCTTGGAGCGTATTTTTAATTTTACTTGCTGTTTGAATAAATCATTGGATCTGAAATCTTGAATGAAAAAGAATCCTCCCATGGCTAGTTAATTATTTGACTACTCAGTGTTCTTCACTTATATCTTTTTGGAGTAGTTTGTCATTTACTCACGTGCTTCGCATATATCCTATGGGTAAATGGTTGAATGAATTGAATATCATAAATCTGAATTTATATACATTTCATATGCTTACAACATGGGAAGTAATGACTTCACACATAATAAGTATAGGTAGTAAACTTATTGGAAGTTAGCAAACGCAGAATTGGTCACTTGAACAATTCATGAAAGAATATTAAAGGAAGAGAGATTCATACAAATATACTATCTTGGACATCTTTTGCAATTTTGAGCACTCATTAAAATATGACATGCTAAAAGGTTGATGTTGGACAAGGAAGACAACTTAATGGGTTCTGTTTTCCTATATCCAAAACGTTATATTGTCTTGGATCATCCAACATGTTGAGCTTGTCTTTCCCTCTCATGCTAGCCAAATTCTTTGCAGCAAGTAGTGATACTACTTGTGCTTCCAAACATTTCTTAAACCAGTTTTGCCATGAGAGTCCACCATACCTACCTATGGATTGAGTAAGATCCTTCAAGTAAGTTGTCATCGGTGCATGCAATAAAAATTGCTCTCTAAATATGTATGATCTATTAATGTGGAGAAAATAAGCTTTATACGATCTTGTGATGTGGAAGAAGTAAAAGCGACGGACTGCATAATAAAGGTCCATATCACAAGTGGCTATATAAAATGACATTATTTTGCATTAAGATTTTGTGCATCCAACCATAAAAGCGCATGACAACCTATGCTTCCCACTACGAAGGGCCTATCTTTTACTTCTATCTTCTACCCTTATAAAAGAGTCATGGTGATCATCACCTTTCCTTTTTACACTTTTTCCTTTGGCAAGCACTTTGTGTTGGAGCGATCCAAATATATATATCCACTTGGGTGTAGGTTTTCATAAATTTTTACTGTTGACATTACCCTTGAGGTAAAAGGTTGGGAGGCGAAACTATAAGCCCCTATCTTTCTCTGTGTCCGATTAAAACTTTGAACCCATAAATATCACATGAGTGTTGTGACGCCCGGGTAATTAAGCTACAGTAATCCCCACTAATGTTGCCACGTCACCTCGGTTACTGTGGATAAACTCGCGTTAGATCCGAACCCGTTCTAAAACAAAAATCAAAACAAGAGCAAAGATAAAAAGTTTCAAAACCAAAACTAAAAATTTTCGGGGGTTGTCTAAAGTAGCTAACATAATTATGGTGGGGTGCACTAATTTTTGTAAAATGCTTTGGCATTTTAAATAATCTAAAAACAGAAAAGAAAATTAATAAAAGAAAAGAAAGAAGAAAAAAAAGGGAGAGGGAGGGGAAAACCCCCTGGCCCAGCCAGTTCCCCCACCCCACCTGGCCCCTGGCCTGGCCCAACTTCCCCCCCCCCTTGGGCCGGCCCATCGGCCCAGCCGCCCCGGCCACATACCCCCCCACCCCCCCGCGGCCGAACCCTAGCCGCCCCACTCCTTCCCCCCACGCGCCCCCACCCCTCTCCCCT
>NC_041388.1:541858739-541860290 GCF_002162155.2 Triticum dicoccoides
ACGGCCCTCTGTGTGGATCTTTGTGGCGGAGCGGCAGGGCAGGTTGAGACCGCCTAGGAGAGAGGTGGGCCTGGCCCTGTTCGGCGTTCGCGGATACTTAACACGCTTAACGAGATCTTGGTATTTGATCTGAGTCGGCTACGAGCCTATACGCACTAACCATCTACGTGGGAGTAGTTATGGGTATCCCGACGTCGTGGTATCAGCCGAAGCACTTCAGACGTCAGCGACGGAGCGGCGCGCGCCGAATTGGACTGGAACGCCACTAGGCTAGGTCTGCTTTCGGCCGCCCACGCAACGTGCAGGTGTGCTCAGGGCGATGGGCCCAGACCCCTGCGCGCTTAGGTTTAGACCGGCGTGCTGGCCTCTCTGTTTTGCCTAGGTGGGGCTGCGACGTGTTGATCTTCCGAGGCTGGGCATGACCCAGGAAAGTGTGTCCGGCCAAATGGGATCAAGCGTGTTGGGTTATGTGGTGCACCCCTGCAGGGAAGTTAATCTATTCGAATAGCCGTGATCTTCGGTAACAGGACGACTTGGAGTTGTACCTTGACCTTATGAAAACTAGAACCGGATACTTAATAAAACACACCCTTCCAAGTGCCAGATACAACCGGTGGTCGCTCTACCTCAGGGATATGAGGAGGGGATCGCCGGGTAGGATTACGCTATGAGATGCTATTTGGAGATGTTATTTGGAGATGCTACTTGGAGGACTTCGACCTACCCTCTTCTACCTGTTGCAAGACGAAGGTGACCAGAAGCGTAGTCTTCGATAAGACTAGCTATCCCCCTCTTATTCTGGCATTCTGCAGTTCAGTCCACTGATATGGCCCCCTTACACATATACCCATGCATATGTAGTGTAGATCCTTGCTTGCGAGTACTTTGGATGAGTACTCACGGTTGCTTTCTCCCCCCTTTTCCCCCTTTCCTTTCTTTCTGGTTGTCGCAACCAGATGCTGGAGTTCAGGAGCCAGACGCTACCGTCGACGACGACCCCTACTACACCGGAGGTGCCTACTACTACGTGCTGCCCGCTGACGACGACCTGGAGTAGTTTAGGAGGATCCCAGGCAGGAGGCCTGCGCCTCTTTCGATCTGTATCCCAGTTTGTGCTAGCCTTCTTAAGGCAACTTGTTTAACTTATGTCTGTACTCAGATATTGTTGCTTCCGCTGACTCGTCTATGATCGAGCACTTGTATTCGAGCCCTCGAGGCCCCTGGCTTGTATTATGATGCTTGTATGACTTATTTTATTTGTAGAGTTGTGTTGTGATATCTTCCCGTGAGTCCCTGATCTTGATCGTACACATTTGCGTGCATGATTAGTGTACGATTGAATCGGGGGCGTCACAAGTTGGTATCAGAGCCAGCTGCCTGTAGGAATCCCCCTTTCCAACTCCTTGGCCGAAGTTGAGTCTAGACATTGCAAAACTTTTACTAACATGGCTGTGTGTCTTACGGGCACACGTCGCCATCGGGTGGTATTAGGATCTTTTACTCCTCGATCTTTACTCTGGGATTCTGAACTCTCTTCTATTCGGGTTAAAC
>NC_041388.1:541864958-541957067 GCF_002162155.2 Triticum dicoccoides
GTTAGGGCACGCCTAGCATCACTTCTTGACATGTCATGCATCGATATGCATCTATTTACTTGTATTCATTGTTTCTTCCCCCTCTTCTCTCCGGTAGACTACGAGACCGACGCTGCTGCTGGCCAGTTCGACTACGGTGTTGACGACCCCTCTCTCTTGCCAGAGCAACCAGGCAAGCCCCCCCCTTGATCACCAGATATCGCCTATTCTACTCTATACTGCTTGCATTAGAGTAGTGTAGCATGTTACCGCTTTCGTTAATCCTATTCTGATGCATAGCCTGACATTGTCGCTACATCTGTTGATACCTTACCTGCAATCCTAAATGCTTAGTATAGGATGCTAGTTTATCATCATTGGCCCTACATTCTTGTCAGTCTGCCTTGCTATACTATTGGGACGTGATCACCTGGGAGGTGATCACGGGTATATACTATACATACTACATACTACACAGATGGTGACTAAAGTCGGGTCAGCTCGAAGAGTACCCGCGAGTGATTCACGGATTGGGGGCTGAAAGGACCTTTGTCCCAACGGCCCTCTGTGTGGATCTTTGTGGCGGAGCGGCAGGGCAGGTTGAGACCGCCTAGGAGAGAGGTGGGCCTGGCCCTGTTCGGCGTTCGCGGATACTTAACACGCTTAACGAGATCTTGGTATTTGATCTGAGTCGGCTACGAGCCTATACGCACTAACCATCTACGTGGGAGTAGTTATGGGTATCCCGACGTCGTGGTATCAGCCGAAGCACTTCAGACGTCAGCGACGGAGCGGCGCGCGCCGAATTGGACTGGAACGCCACTAGGCTAGGTCTGCTTTCGGCCGCCCACGCAACGTGCAGGTGTGCTCAGGGCGATGGGCCCAGACCCCTGCGCGCTTAGGTTTAGACCGGCGTGCTGGCCTCTCTGTTTTGCCTAGGTGGGGCTGCGACGTGTTGATCTTCCGAGGCCGGGCATGACCCAGGAAAGTGTGTCCGGCCAAATGGGATCGAGCGTGTTGGGTTATGTGGTGCACCCCTGCAGGGAAGTTTAATCTATTCGAATAGCCGTGATCTTCGGTAACAGGACGACTTGGAGTTGTACCTTGACCTTATGACAACTAGAACCGGATACTTAATAAAACACACCCTTCCAAGTGCCAGATACAACCGGTGGTCGCTCTACCTCAGGGATATGAGGAGGGGATCGCCGGGTAGGATTACGCTATGAGATGCTATTTGGAGATGTTACTCGGAGATGCTACTTGGAGGACTTCGACCTACCCTCTTCTACCTGTTGCAAGACGAAGGTGACCAGAAGCGTAGTCTTCGATAAGACTAGCTATCCCCCTCTTATTCTGGCATTCTGCAGTTCAGTCCACTGATATGGCCCCCTTACACATATACCCATGCATATGTAGTGTAGATCCTTGCTTGCGAGTACTTTGGATGAGTACTCACGGTTGCTTTCTCCCCCCTTTTCCCCCTTTCCTTTCTTTCTGGTTGTCGCAACCAGATGCTGGAGTTCAGGAGCCAGACGCTACCGTCGACGACGACCCCTACTACACCGGAGGTGCCTACTACTACGTGCTGCCCGCTGACGACGACCTGGAGTAGTTTAGGAGGATCCCAGGCAGGAGGCCTGTGCCTCTTTCGATCTGTATCCCAGTTTGTGCTAGCCTTCTTAAGGCAACTTGTTTAACTTATGTCTGTACTCAGATATTGTTGCTTCCGCTGACTCGTCTATGATCGAGCACTTGTATTCGAGCCCTCGAGGCCCCTGGCTTGTATTATGATGCTTGTATGACTTATTTTATTTGTAGAGTTGTGTTGTGATATCTTCCCGTGAGTCCCTGATCTTGATCGTACACATTTGCGTGCATGATTAGTGTACGATTGAATCGGGGGCGTCACAAGTTGGTATCAGAGCCAGCTGCCTGTAGGAATCCCCCTTTCCAACTCCTTGGCCGAAGTTGAGTCTAGACATTGCAAAACTTTTACTAACATGGCTGTGTGTCTTACGGGCACACGTCGCCATCGGGTGGTATTAGGATCTTTTACTCCTCGATCTTTACTCTGGGATTCTGAACTCTCTTCTATTCGGGTTAAACAATTTTGCTAAAAACAAAACTAACTTTAGGTTTTCGCGAGTACTTTCTCCCGGAGAGCCCCTCACTTCAGATGATCGTCTGTTAACCAGAAGAATTCGGAGATACTCTCTGATGTTCTCTTGAGACTTTGTGCCCATCACTTTTGCTATTCCTGACCACCGATAAATCCGTATGGATAACTACTTACACTTGCCATTCATACGATCATCCCCCATTGATCTTGTTATTACAAGATACCCCGAAGTTTTCTCTATTGTTCCGAGAATACTTTGTGCCTACTGCCTAGTAGTTCCTTGCCACTTGAATACCCCTTCAAATAAATCCTCGCACTTGTCGAGTATCCGCTCAACCCCAGTTGTTCATATGTGTCACAAAAGTCTTCAAAATACAATTCGATCTTCCGAAAATCCTCTGGAGCCTTTGGCTCTTGAAATTCTTGCTTGCTTGCATTATGGTTAATCCCATAAGTCTCGTAGTCATATTGTCATTATCCCACAACGTAGTTTTATTTCTCGTTTCTAGTTGGAAGCAAACGTTCGATGTACGTAGAGTCGTATCAGTAGCAGATAAAACTTGAGAGAATATTGATCTTACCTTTAGCTCCTTGTGGGTTCGACACTCCATACTTATCACTTCCACCATTGGGAATTGCTACGATGATTCCCTGCACTTGGGGATTGTCATAACTCCATTAGGCTCTTGAAGCGCGCCAGCCAAGAGTCAGAGGAGTGCGGTACCCCCCTAAAATGCTCATTG
Organism: Triticum dicoccoides; assembly: GCF_002162155.2. Lineage (NCBI taxonomy): Eukaryota > Viridiplantae > Streptophyta > Magnoliopsida > Poales > Poaceae > Triticum > Triticum dicoccoides. The sequence continues at coordinate 541,867,803 of NC_041388.1, forward strand.
TTTCGTTCCTTCCAAATACTCCAGGAGGACAGCATGAAAATGTCCATAAAGAGAGGCTGGCTCCACTGTTGTTTACCAGCACGAATCAACCTGATGCGGTTGTCATAATTAGGCCAGTTGATCCCCAGTTTGGCCCAACATTGCACACTGAAAGGGCAGTGGAAGAAGAGGTGTTCCACCGTCTCTTCTGGTGGTTGATTGCACAACAGGCAAGCATAGTTGTTGTTTGCGATGTTATAATGATGGCGCTTGAGCATGGTGTAGTTGTGCCCATTGACGGTATAGTTGCACGGTGGAGCTTCATCATCGCGGAATCTCTTGAACAAAGAAGATCATTGGAGCACATTGATGTCATTTGCACAAACCTGGCATGCCAAAATCGACAAGTCTTGCGATGCCCCTGCTTCAAGTATGATGGTGACTTCTTTGACGTGACCTTGGTATTGCCCATGCAAATCTTTTGGGTAGTTTTTCCATTGGCAGTGCATGCAATCAATTGAACCAAAATACCTGGGAATCCTCTTGCTACTTCGATTGCCAACAATTTTTGTATGTCCTCCATAGGTTGCTCTCTCAAGTACTATGGTCCGAACACCTTCACCATAGTGCGTGCAAATTGCACCGTGGTGTTCAGGACCGTGGTATCTCCCATCCGGATTTCTGCATCAATTGCATCTGCTTCTTTACCATAAACAAGCATCCTGAGAGCAACCGTGCATTTATGCAAAGGAGAGAAGGAAAAAATTTCGCAACAATCTTTCCTCGGCTTGGAGTTGTCATCAGCCTTCTCCAGCCTTCCACTATCCGCAAGAACAACTTTCTACTCATCCAGTAGCAACGATGAAAGAAAGTTTCATGGAATGTTGGGACCACCGTGAAGTAGTTCGTGTACAAAAGGCATGCACCGGCAATCTTATGATGTGGAATAACTCTCCGGCCCTTGATGGAACCCTTGAAGTTGAGGATGTGCTCATATGCCTTCTCCAACTCCTCTTGGATGCTCATCATTGTCATCATTTCGGCATTCTCATCGTCCGAATCCGGCAAAGCGATGAACTCGTTGAATATGAATTCATCAAGATCATCGTTTTCATAGCCATCATTCCAAGACGAATCCATTGGTGACCTAAAAGTAATGACCAAAAGAATAAAAAACTAGTCGGACATTTAATTGAACACGTAGAGTGCGAGGTGAAAATATGGTGGAGTTCGAAGTACAAAGGTGGCGTCCGGTGGCAACCTAATCTACGGCGGTCGGGGTTTGGGAGTCAGTGGCGAAGCCGTAGGTTGAGGGTGGCGGCGGAGCACCGATAGCGACGGACGTTCGGTGGCGGCTGTGCAAAGGAGCGAATGGGCACGGGCCCTAGTGGTCAGTTCTACGTTTAGGCCATCCGAGCATTTGGGGCAGGTATAGGAGTCCGGTTGGATGCTGTGAGGGTACTCCCGACCTGCGCACATGCAGCGAGCATTGCAGATGAGGGAAATGAAATCAAATGCACTTAAGAGCTGGGCTCACCGCATCTATGTGATGCTTGGCATATTTGAAGTACCCTCAGCTTGTTCATCTTGGCCATAGGGGCAACGCCATCTGTCATTGGAACGAAAGAATTACACTCATTTTCAGTTCGACATCATTCAATTTTTTCGTCTGTTTGACCCGCTCAAGCAGTGATTTTTGCGTTGTTGTCTGGTCTTACACAATGCTGAAGGATGAAAATGTGACTGATACTGAACTGAAAATTAGCTAGAAGCTGATTGGGCACTAGGTGGATGCATACATATGGAAAGAGGAATGAATTTGTATCTAGTGATCCATGTATGTACGAACCTACTGTTAGAATAAAATCGAGGCACTTAGTCGATCATTCGATGACCGAGCAATCACACGAGTACGACACCGAGATTTGTTAATGAGGTTCAACGATATGGCTACATTTTTCGGGACCTGATTACAGGCGCTCCTCCCCGTGATACCGTCACAATATCGTACACCGGTCACCCGGGCGCCGGCACACGTCGCCGACTCCCTTTTGCGTGTCTGTGCTATTATGTTGGCATAGGTTACAACATGGGGTGCCTCCTCATATATAAGAGGCCAAATGTACAACGTGTCCAACTCCGACACTACACTATCCTACCCACACTACAACACCAAGTCCAATCGTAACCCAACTAGTACAAAATATTCGTCACGAACACAACAAACTCCACCTTGGCGAATATTCTCTACCACCTTGAATTTGTTCATGTGTCAAACTTCCATGTACTCCGGACTTGTGTTCTATTCTTCGTAGCTTACTGAGAGTTACTCGACGAGTCTACCCCAGACCAGCCGCCGCCATGAGACTCCGCTGCTATTCCTGCAACTTCAGTCTCCGTGACTCCACCTGCAATAGTGCTCCCTTACAACTTGTAAAGATGCGAAGCCGTCCTCCCTCCAATTATCACGGTCACCTCATCTTTCATGATTCTCATGGTCTTCTTATCCCGATCACAACGGAATACCATACCACCATCATGAAGAACTCCAAGCGAAATTAGATTCATCCTTAGCCCTGGCACATGCCTGACTCCTCGAAGCATCCGCTCAACTCCGTCAAACATCTTGATTTTGATGTCACCTACTCCAGCAACACGATAACCTGTGTCATCGTCCATATAGGCTAAACCAAACTCACCAGACTTGTACGAAGAGAACCACTCCCAGTTGGGTGTCACATGAAAAGAGCAAGCTGAATCCAACATCTACGCTTCATTTTTGGTTGACCACCTGTCTGATACTATGAGAACATCACTACTGCTGTATGAGTCATCACCATGAGTTGCCTTATTAGCACTTGCCCCACCATTGAGTTCTGGACAGTCCTTTCTCATATGTCCCCACTGCTTACACTTGTGACACTGTATATTCTTTTTCTTTTTCTTGTTCTTTCCAGCCTCATATCCCTTCCGCCACTCCTCACCCTTCACTAGCAAACCTTCATCATGAGAGACTTCCATCGCGTTCTTCTTTCTCATATCATAAGATAGCAATGCCGCAGTAATATCCTCATTCTTGACGGTCTCCTTGCCATGCGTCAAAGTAGTGATCAAATGGTCATAGGATCATGGCAATGAACAAAGAAGCATAATTGCCCTATCCTCGTTGTCAGCTGTTGCACCCAAGCGTGCTAGATCCGTCACGACTTGATTAAAGGCGTTCTTATACTCCACAAGATCTGACCCCTCCTGCATCTTCATCCCATACAACTTTTGCTTCAGATACACCTTGGTTGTCGCAGTCTTGGACATAAACTGACTTTCTAGTTTGTCCTAGATCTTGTTCGGCGAATTCTCATCCATCATATGATAAATAACCTGGTCCAACAGACACAACCGTATAGTCCCGGCTGCTTTCAACTGTAACTCCTCCCCGTCATCTGCCTCCATCTTAGCTGGCTTGGCTTCCTGCAACAACGCCTTCAAGCATTCCTGTTGTGCCAACAAATCTTTCATCCTTGTCTGCCATAACCCAAAGCTTCCAGTTCCGTTGAACTTCTCCACCTCAAACCTGGTACCCGATGGCGCCATGGTTCTTTATACAGCTGACCCTGTAAAAAATAACCGAGCAGTCTTCGAGTGATCCCCAAGTACAAGAACAGAACATCTGTCTACTACTAGCAATCTAGCTAGTTGGTCTTCACGTGAAGTGCTTCCTTGACTCAACTTCCGTATGCTAAGCTATTTGCTTTCCTGCCAAAGCCTCTACTCTCGATGGATGCATAGCCTCTGATGGATTTTCTCTTGCGCCGATTTCGATCTGTTGATTACGCGATACATCATGCCGTCGCCGAGAACACCGCCTGCTGGACCGCGTCGCTGCTGCCGCAATTCGCGTGCGTTGCTTGACGCTCGCGATCGATGCACCTGATCGACCGCCGCACGTCTTGCCAGCCACCATGCGTGCTGTTGCAAGTCCCGCCGAGAACTCTGGCGATCGCTCCTTCAATCTTGCCGAGAATCACATCGCAACCGGCTGCATCTCAAACTCGATACTTCCTCTAGATCAATAATTCACAGCCTCCGAACAATCTAGCTCATGATACCACTTATTAGAATAAAACCGAGGCACTCAGTCGATCATCCGAGGACCGAGCAATCACACGAGTACGACACCGAGATTTGTTAACGAGGTTCACCAATATGGCTACATCCTCGGAACCTGACTACGGGCGCTCCTCCCCGTGACACCTTCACAATACCGCACACCGGTCACCCGGGCGACGGCACACGCCGCCAACTCCCTCTTGCGTGCCTATGCTATTATTTTGGCACAGCTTACAACGTGAGGTGCCTCCTCATATATAAGAGGCCAAGGGTACAACGTGTCCGACTCCGACACTACACGTATCCTACCCACACTACAACACCAAGTCCAAGCGTAACCCAACTAATACAAAATATTCGACACAAACACACAACACCTACTGCCAGGTAATGTAACCCACCGCATAGTTGTACTGATAAAACGGCAACCTCTTGCAGTTGAGATCTTGAAAAAAATTGTTTTTATCAAGGATGGAAAGGTGATGGGTTTTCCCTGATGTATTAATCAATATCTTAGATATCCATGATCAAGAGGTGTTGCTTCAATGAAAGTTAGAATCATTTGTATTAATACGTGGACATCTAAAATGAGCCTCATCATATTTATGAATTGAAAAGGCATTAATACAAGGAGATCCAAAATGAGGAGCAACATATTAGTCCATAGTTTAGCACTAATCATTTTGATATCCATGGTCAAGCTGTAAACTGCATTTATGAACCGCCAAGCAAATCATACAACAAACAATGATAGTTTCGATACCCTTGATCAAGCTGTGTTCCATCAGTATAACTATGCATTAATATCAGGAGATTCAAAATGAGCATCAAAATATCTACATATCTGTGCATTAATATCAGGAGATCCAAAGTTAGCATGAAGATATGTACATATATGTGGAATCATTTGGATATCCACTGCCAAACTGGATACTTACATGTATGAACCCCGCTTCGTGAACTATATAAATACCGATCTATATCACCTCGGTCCATCCAATCATTCATCCATTTCTGCCTTAGTCATCTGTTTCTTTTTTCCATTTATCCCCGCCACTCTCAGCCAATTCAAGGCTTCTCATAGGCCTTGCAGCAATGGAAGCATCACAGATGACCACCACCATCTTCTCTACCATCGTCATCATGCTTCTTTCCTCGGCCATCGCTGCTCAGAGCAGTGGTGACGTTGGTGGCAAGCCCAAACCGACGGACTTCATGGTGGGAGCGTGCAAGAACGTTTCGAACTTCTCCCGCGGACACAACGAAGGAGACAAGTACGTGAGCCAAGAATTTTGCATCTCGACCCTCCAGTCCGACAACCGAAGCGCCAACGCCAAGAACCTCCACGACCTAGCGCTCATACCCGTCGACATCCTAAGGAGCGCGTTGTCACCGCCGGTGGCAACGTCAAGAATATGTTGCATAACACCAAGAACAGCACATCGTCGACGGCACGCCATCTCAGAATCTGTGAGCTGGACTACGCGGCTACTGCGAGCATCCTGAACTTCTGCGACGCCTTGATGAGGAACTACCAGGGTGAAAGAAGCGCGGGCCACGACGATGACAAGCCGCTATTCTCCAAGCTGCCCGAATGTGTGGACAAAGTGTACGAGGTCTCCAGCTACTGCGCAATTGCGCTTCTTGATATGCCGGGGGCGGAGGCGCTGCTCAAGGAAAGCCATCAACTGGACATGCTGATCAATCTCAGCATCGCCTTGCTAGCACCATACAAAGATCTCGAGTCATAATGTGTTTATCAATGTTGCTCTATCAATTCTACTTTCATTTGGAATAATAATATTAATGCCGTCGTGATGTCGGTTTGACCTTCAATTTAGGTTATGATATACTCTATCCGTCTCGAATTACTTGTCTTAAATTTTCTAAATACAAGTATATCTAGACATGTTCTCTTTTGTAACTAGACAAATTTAAAACAAGTACAGTAATTTAGAACGAAGGCAATCCCTGCGTGATGCATCGTTTTGAATATGGCAGATGGACCAGTACCCGTCCAGGAAACTCTCACCTGACAATTAGGCTCACGGCAGCCGTATATCAACACATAGTATAAGGGGAGCAACTAGTTAACGAGTGCTTCTTCAGGAGTCTTGCAACGATCACCGCCACTTGGCGCGCTCTCAGCCATTCGCAACGTGTCGCGCTCTTGATGTTCCCTTCGGATTTTTTTATTTTTCTGCACGCGCTTTCGGCTTTTTAAACGTTTTTTTTGGGTTTTTTCGACGTTTTGGTTTTCTCCCGGTCTTCCTTAGCTTTTCGATCAAATTTTTTTTGAAAAAAATTATTTTTTTGCACGAAAAAAGCGCGTTTTCTTTTTTTTCTTTCGCGAAAGTCACGGTTTTTTCGCAAGAGGCACGGTTGTGTTTTAGCGAGAGTCACGGCCGTGCCTTTTGGAAACGAAAAAAAACGTGGTTTCTGTTTTTTTTTCTTTCACGAGAGTCACGGTTTTGCTTCCGCGAGAGGCACGGTTGTGCTTTCGCGAGAGTCACGGCCGTGCCTCTCGGAAAGGGAAAAACAAAACGCGTTTTCTATTTTTTTCTTTCGTGAGAGTCACAGTTTTGCTTCCGCGAGAGGTGCGGTTGTGCTTTCGTGAGAGTCACGGCCGTGCCTCTCAGAAAGGGAAAAAAATACACATTTTCTATTTTTTTTTCTTTCGCGAGAGTCACGTTTTTGCTTCCGCGAGAGGCACGGTTGTGCTTTCGAGAGAGTCACGGTCATGCCTCTCGGAAACGAAAAAAAACATGTTTTTGTTTTTTTTTTCTTTCACGAGAGTTACGGTTTTGCTTCCACAAGAGGCACGGGTGTGATTTCACGAGAGGCACGGGCGTGCCTCTTTCGGAAAGGAAAAAAACCGTTGCCGGTTCGGTTTTTTCGCTAGGTTTTTTTGTCCGGTTTTTTCATGAAAAAAAAGTTCGTCAAAATCTATCAACATGGGATCTAATTTTAAAGATCTCGACGCGAGGAATCCAATGATGAAAATAATTCGAGATTTGGACGCACGGTTTAAAAATAAAATGCTTTAAATAAACGGATCTACGAAAAAAGAGAAAACTCTCATGTTACGACAAGTGGCAGACTACATATGCACCACTTGTTGCAACCTGAGAAAATGAAGTGTTCTTTGCAACGAATACTTTTTAATTAGTGATTTCGTAGTACAAGACTACACCGGTACTGGCCTATCGCTGCCCCCATCAGGCAGCTCCACCGTATGAGTATGAACCATCCCAACTCCGCCCCTTCGATCGATTCTTCAGCATCCTACCCAGAGTATTGTATTTCTGAACATAAATTAATTTCATAACCTTTTTTTCTGAGTCGACATTTAACAAAACTGTAGTGTTTGATGCAAAGGGAAAAGCTAAAAAAAAGTGATTGGACCGTTTATTTTTTACATTTTAAGACATCTAGAATATAGGCTTCCCCAGGAATTTCGTCATTCAATCACTGCAATTATCAAATCAGTATGACACAAACTTCGTTGACCCGTTTTCTCTACTCCTAATAAAGGAGTTGGTAGTCTCACCTCACGCTGGTTAATTCTCACTCACCGTTTTTTTGTCCCACCAACATATTTAATCTCTACTTCGAATGGAGTAGTTGGTAGTCTCGCCTCTCTCTGGTTAATTCTCCCCCATCATTTTTTTGTCCCACCAATATATTTAATCTATATTTCTAATGGAGTAGTTGATAGTCTCGCCACACTCCGATTAATTCTCCCCCATCATTTTTTTGTCCCACCAACATATTTAAACAAAGAAAGACAAAGAAAACCGTTGAAAAAGCCAAAGTATACCTAAGAAAACCAATGAGAAAAACAAAGAAAATCATCATATATCGAAGAAAAAAATAAAAAATAAAGGAAACCGATGAAAAATAAAGAAAATCAAAGAAAACGAAAGAAAAACCCGAAGAGAAGAAAACACGAGCGATCGAATGAATATGCTTATCCAAGTACTGTAGCGAGCGGGGCTCCTTCAATCTCGCTTAATGCGAGACATAACTCTCGTTTGTAGGTAGTCACCCGCAAAACAAAAAGCGTACACATGCCCAACTAAACGGGCCGTGCATGCAACAAATACTTTTATTGAGTCCGGCTTGCAACAAATACTTGGGCCTCTGGCCCATACACCGCCTTCCTACGATTCCAGCCAGCACCGGCGACTCTTCTCAAAAGAAAAAAAACCAGCACCGGCGACGGCGCGTATGACACGTTGATCAAGCTTGCTGATTATTTCGTGTTGGTTGCCGCGTCGCGCTCGCCGTGGATAAGAAACAATTAATAACGGGAAAAGACCCTAACCGGGTGATTGATTGGGACATGTTCCAGTGGACGCCATGTGGCTCGTGTCTAGCAAAGTTGTTGGTGCAGCTTCGCCACATGTGTGGTGGTATCTTGGGTGGGAGTAGCATATTAAGCATGTAGTTTCACCCAGTACACAAATTTGAACCTCTATTGATAGTTGTGTGAAAACTCAAATTGCTTCAACTTCTTCCTCATGTCTCGTCATCGTCTTCTCCTTCCTCCCCGCCTTCCTCCCCAGTCCCCACCATCGTGGCCGGTGCCTCACCGCCCCGCCTTCCCAAAGCCATGCTTTCTGTCGTCGCCTCTGGTTGTCCCTCTAAATCCAACATCCTATCCTACACTAGTGGGTCTTTCGCGCACCGTCAACCGCCAATTTTCCTTCATTGACGATGCCGCTTCGTCCCCGGCGACACCATGCCATCTTCTCCCTTCCCAAATCGACCGACTGCAAGTTGTATTTTCAGGCAACTTGCAAGTAGCAAAGGCGTAGCAAATGCACGCAAATACAATACTAACTTTGTTACCTTTTTTTTTGGAAAAATCAAACGGGCAAAAGATAGAAGTTAAAAATGTTGTGTGATTTTCATTTTTTTTAAATAGACCTGATGTTATGTTAGTGTGGAAAGGAGGTGTCCCCTGTCGAATAAATGCTCGACCGTAACGCTTGCCTTGATCGCAAGCAACTTCGATGGTAACAACAGCAGAGGACATTGCCGCCAGTTGAAAGCCAACCTAAAAGCGAGTATTTCCCTTTTTTTTTCTTTTTCTGAGAGTCGATGAAAACCATCCTGGATACCCCTCTGCTTCTAAATATTTGTCTTTTTAGAGATTTCAAATGAACTATCACATATGAATGTATATAGACATATTTTAGAGTGTAGATTCACTCATTTTGCTCTGTATGTAGTCACTTGTTGAAATTTCTAGAAAGACAAATAATTAGGAACAGATGATGTAATATATAATCAAGTTCTTTTTTAGAAATTAACTATCCTGCCCGTGGCTACTTTGCATGAAAACTTTTCTCTGCTGAGATGAAGGAACAATTCACATCAAACAGTTTTGCTTATTCCTTTGCACATGCAATCCATCGCCGTATTTACAGACCCCCAATCCACTACAAAACATCACACATGAACATCAACACCATTAACCCCAAATTTTACCTGCAAAGAATGCCCACCCGGACGCGCGCACACACACACTCTGCTTCACTGCTTCGGCTCCTCTGCTTTCTGCTCTGCTTTGCACACCACGAAAAGAAGGAAAGACAACCCGAACGACGAACGAACGAACGAAGCCCTCTAATTGTTAGAATAAATCCGAGGCGCTCCCTCGATCTACCGAGGACCAAGCAATCACACAAGCACGACACCGAGATTTGTTAACGAGATTCACCGATCATAGCTACATCCCCGGGGCATAACTACGGGCGCTCCTCCCCATGACACCGTCACAATACCGCACCCTGGCCGCCCGGGCACCGGCACACGCCGCCGGCTTCCCCGCGTGCCCGTGCTATTATGTTGGCATAGGTTACATCGTGTGTGTACCTCCGATATATATGAGAGGCCTTAGGATACAAGTGTCCTATTAGGACACAACTCCTACCCTGTCTACACACCGTACGACTTCAAGTCCAACTGTAACCTAACTTGTACAATAATATTCGACACAACTCTAACAAACTCCACCTTGGCGAATATTCTCCACCACCTTGAATTCGTCTGTGCGTCGAACCTCCATGTACATTGGACTTGAGATATGCCATGAGCTCCGCTGCTACTCCCAGACTCCACGTGACTCCACCTGCAACTGTAGTCCCTTCTCAGTTGCAGGTGGAGTCACGTGGAGTCTGGGACACTCGAGCAAAATTAAGTTCCTCAATACTCTACTTTGTGCTCCCAACTTTCGGAGAATCCGTTCAACACCATCACACATCGACCACTGTCTGCGTGAAAAATGAGTAACTCACATATTGGATGCCACATATGAGAGTTACCTGAACTCAACATCACCGCTCTTTCTTGACCGTCTGTCTGAAACTTAAAGGAATTCCACCGTCGCCCTGTGTCACCCTGAGTCAAATTCACAGTTGTCTCGCCCCTTTTCCGGATAGTCTCTGGCATGTCCCACAGCTATAGCACTCCGCCTCCTTCTGTCTTGTCATCCACACTTTGCCATGTGCATCGAGCACCACAGAATATACGGCCATGTACTTTCTCTGTTTTGACAATTTTAGACTTTCCGCCACTTTCTCAGATTCTCCATGGTCAACTCTTGTCCATCAACCGGCACCAATAGACCCTGTCACCAACTTGAATCTGGTACTCGTCAACACTGCTTCAGCACCCCTGCACACTTTGCCTGACCACATGTCTGACCACCAGTGTCTTAGCCTGTCGCTGTGTCCCGTGCTTACCGCACGCCTCGCTGCTATCGCCGCGTCGAGCCTCTGCTGTCCTAGTCGAGTCTCTCAAGGTCGCAAACCCACACCACTCAACCCCCACTGCAGAGAACCACCGATCATCACCGACCGATGCCGAGTATCACGCTTCCATCAGACCATTGGGCCCCAGTTTAATCCACGTGTCTCTCGCTATACCACTGAAATAGGCTTCGACTCTCCATGCATTTACGCCGTAGCCCCTCCATCAGCACAGAGTGAAGTCGTCCATCAGACTCCAGCTCCACCTTCAACATGACTCCATGTAGCTGGCCCTGCTACCCTCGCGCCCTGTCGACTTCAAGCTCTCTCATGTGCACCGTCTTGAATCAACTCTGCGTCATAGTCTGTCGAAGCCGCACAAGCCCTCAGGCATGCACCGCGCGTTTCCACGCCCCAGAATTCGGCCACCATCAGCATCACGCTCCTATGTCGTCGTCGCTGAAATCACCACCGTCTTCTGCTTTGACCAACATCCATGTCGATCCGCCAGACTGTCCAGTCCGACCCAGCCGAAATTATCTGACTGCAACCATGCTCCATCCTGCGTCGTGTCCGCACGCATATCTCCATGCATTACTTGACGCCCTGTGTTTGCATGATCCTGCCACGGCGCACTCCAGGCTCCTCCAAGCCTTATGCGCGTGCTGCCGTCCTTAACGTACACGCACCAAGCACTGTTAGCAAGCATGACCCACAAGAGAAATTTTCATGCAAACCTGACCAAGTGATCCCTCTGCACAATTCCCTTCTCTTGTCTTGGTCCACTAATAGCTCCTCCATGCACGCACAAGAACTGCACCTTTTTCCAGCAACAAATCTCACGCCATTGCTCCTGTCAGACCAATTTGCTCGCAGCCGGCTTTCCACGCGGTGTCTTGCATCACGCGGCTCCCAAACAGCCCAGCCTGGGCCTCGCAGCCATAGGCCATCGTGCCTCATGCCACGCCCGCCCGCCCGCGACTAGGCCTCACGTCCTTCAGTGCGTCCGTCACGCCCGCACCTGAACCGTGGCCTTGCCGCATGCTTGGGCATCGAGCGTTCGTCGTACACACCCTGGCAAGCGAGTCCGCACGTGCCGCCAGCCAACGATCGCATCTCGCCAACAACGAGATGCCGAGAAGTTCAGCTTCAGCACGATTCCGCCGAGATCCGCATCTGGCATGCTGCCGCTGCAATCGCCGCCTGACAAACGCATCCGCCTCGTGCGTCCTAATTGCTTTTCACCTGACGATCTCCGAACGTTGCCGAGGTCCTCCTGAAATCGTGCGAACCCGCACGTTCACCGTGACCATCCATCGGTCTTCGTCGCTTCCTCTAAATCAAAGATCCCGCAATCTCGAACATCGAACCTTGCTCATGATACCACTTGTTAGAATAAATCCGAGGCGCTCCGTCGATCTACCGATGACCAAGCAATCACACAAGCACGACACCGAGATTTGTTAACGAGGTTCACCGATCATGGCTACATCCCCGGGGCATGACTACGGGCGCTCCTCCCCATGACACCGTCACAATACCGCACCCTGGCCGCCCGGGCACCGGCACACGCCGCCGGCTCCCCCGCGTGCCCGTGCTATTATGTTGACATAGGTTACATCGTGTGTCTACCTCCGATATATATGAGAGGCCTAGGATACAGGTGTCCTATTAGGACACAACTCCTACCCTGTCTACACACCGTACGACTCCAAGTCCAACTGTAATTTAACTTGTACAATAATATTCGACACAACTCTAACACTAATCGCGTGCGGCCACACCTCTAATTACTACACAAGGCCATGCACGCCGTTGATCTCACGCGGCGCCGTCGACGCGGGCCTTGGTGACGCCGGCGCAGGCGTCGACGAAGTCGCCGTCGATGAAGTCGGTGGAGAAGACCTGCAGGCGGTCGCCGAGGCCCTTGGCGAAGGCCTCGGCGATGAAGCTGCGCGCGTAGCCGCGGATGCGGTTGGTGACGGGCCGCACGCACACCACCGGGTTGTCGGCCTGCGGCGTCACCGTGTTCTCCACCCGGTACAGGTACCGCCGGTCCTTCGCCGGCGGCTGCTGGCCCAGGAACTTGAGGTTGCTCTCGTACTTGGTCTCCGGCAGGTCCGTGTCGATCCAGTTGTCCCTGAGGTACCCGGCGCTCCACAGCGGCTCGCCGCGCCCGGGCGCCGGCGACTTGCGCGGCTTCCACACGCAGATCACCCGCCGCGGGAGCAGCTCCGCGACCGTCTTGTGAAACACCGCCTCGTCCTGCGGGATCAGGTGCTCCCCGAGCCGCTCCACCAGGTACTTGGCGAAGTCCGGCGGGTCCTCGCGGCCGAACTCGGTGCGGATCTCGAGGACCAGGACCTCCGACACGGTCTCGGACAGGAATCGGAGGACGTCGTCGAGCACGACGTCGACGGAGTAGGTGGCGAGCACGCCGTGGCAGACGCGGCGCTCCTCCTGCACGCGGACGTCGAGGAGGCGGCAGCCGAGGGCGAGCTGGTGGTAGACGGAGAGCGACTGGCACTGCGCGAAGGGGCGGGTGATGAAGGGGATGCCGATCTTGTTGGTGGCCGAGTCGTGGGTGCCCGGCCACACCACCTGGTGCAGGCGCAGGCGGTCGGGCCCCAGCTCCGCCATCCACGCCTTGCGGTCGGCGGGGCGGTGGGCGCAGCCGGGGAAGTCGTCGCCGCAGGAGGTGCAGCGCTCGGACATGGCCAGCTTCTGCGTGGTGACCAGCTTGCGGCGGTTCACCTGCGCCGAGAAGAAGGCGCCCATGGCGTCCAGCGGGTGCTTCTTGCCGCTGTCGTCGCTATTGGGGGGAGAGGAGGAAGACATGGCCGGCCCTCCTCCTTCCTATAAATAGCGGCTCTGACCTGGACCTGGACGTGGTCGTGGTCGTCGCCGTGAGCGTGAGCTCGAGCGAGCGAGAGAGAGAGCTCGGGGCTGGTTGACTGATGATTGATTAATGGCGCCAAAAATATTAGACTGCGTCAGCTAGCTCTGGATGTATGGACATGTGGAGATGTTGTCTATGGGGAAGGAGGAGGAAGCGAGGGGGGAAGCGTGGCGTGTTATTTCTTGGGCGTTTGTGTGTGTTGGTTGGTCCGATCCGACTGGCGTTAGGTGGGTGGGTGGGTGCGGTGGTGGCAGCACGGACAATATGATTTATTTCCTTGTTCAGAAAAGGGTGATAGGATGGGTTAGGGCCACGAGGACAGCGATAGGTTGCAGCTTATCAATATGGAGCTCGTACAATTTCGAGAAGAAAAAATGGAGCTCGTGTCTGTATAATTCAGTTGTGTCCATGAAGACTTTGGGACGAAATGCTCGTGGGGTAAAGCATGTGGAATCCCGAACACGAACGGGCCCGGATTAAAATGGAGCTGGATTCGGATTTAAGCAGTGGATTTGCAGGGCAGGGATGGTACGATAGCATGTGGAATCCCGGCAGAGAGACAGGCCCGGGCAAAGCATCTCAACTCGTATATCCAACATAACATTCGAAAAGGAAATTCGGAATACTCAATAGTAGTAGTTTTTTCGGAATATTCAACAGTTACGACGTGTTTGCGTGGCAAACGGCCCAGAATGAGTGAATTTGTCCTGTAGGTGACTGGCGCCAATGAACAGTTTTAGCATCCAGAAATTCCCCTCCAAAAGGAAAATAAACGGACACGAACGGGCCGGGGCGTTAGACGTGCGATCGCTGTCCAATCATGAACCACGAGCTCTGTTTTTACTCCATTTTTGTACAGTAATAAAACGGATGAGACCAATCAGTAGCTCTCAGATGGCCCAGAATGAGCAAAGGCTCGCGCTGCAACACACGGCGAGCCACATGATGGCCTCATCCTATCATGCATGCTTCGAGCAATTTAGCTGACCATGCCCGCCGCGTGTGCTCAGCACAATAACACACTGCCAGTAACACACTGACTATGAGCACAATGTTGCCAGATGACCAGATGGGGGCGCAAACAATCCCCCAAAAAATAAGTCAAATATGCTCTTATACAGACAGAATTCAGAGTAACAATCAAAGGTGCAAGGGCCAAATATTGGAAAGAGGTACCATCATCTAACCAACTAACCAAAGTAGCATTTCACGAGGCGAAAAGAGCCCTGCTAGGGCGCTTTCAAATGATAAGCTCCATCAAATCCTTTACCCAAAGTCTGTTGGAAATGTAGTACAACTATCAACCATGAAGGAATTCATTCCATTCAAAAACGTGGTGTATCAGACATAATACAGATGAGAAGATTGCATGTTTCTTCTTCTTTAATAAAATGCCCATATGTTATCTTTTTGTACTCCCTCCGTTCACTTTTGTAAGACGTTTTAGACATTTAAGACAGCACCTAAAACAGTTCAATTTCAGCTGTCCTAAACGACTTACAAAAGTGAACAGAGGGAGTAATAAGAAACTAAATAGCGCCTGCCTGGGGATGCCACCTGACCTGGTGGAGATTAAAATAGACACATATCTTTGATGCATACACGTCCGGAATAGACTGAATCAGTAGACCACCTTCACAGATGGCACTTATTTCTTGATAGAGATGCACAACAGCAAGACTATATGAGACTGGCACGATTTACGTGCATACCTCTTAACATCAGTTAGTTTTCAGTTGAAAGTATCCTGATAATGTCCTCAAAGATAAGCTTATTGACCAAACCGATGGAACATGCAGGCCATAGTCAATCAACTGAACCAATGAACTATTGACCAAACCACAAAGACAGGTAAATTCAATACCTGCCGACCAGACCAGAATGGAGGTCGATGCCTGAGTACCTGACCATGTTGTGTACGTTTAACAGAATACAAACAGAAAACAAAATCTTGAGATAAACCAGAGCTTCCCTGTAATCATCTGGCAACAGCAGTTGGTTACTCGGTGCTGCGTTATTTCGAGTAACTTAACTGGCCATGCCTACCATGCCAGGAAGGTAGGGACTGTAGCGCGATGAAGGCAGGTCAAAAAGTTCCTTTAAAATAATTAGAAAAATTCTTAACAATAAAGTTCAGTTCATACCCTCAATTTTTCTATCACCAAACAGAATTCAGAATAACGTAGACGTAAAGACCAGATGTTAGCAGGAGAAGGACCTGCTACCAGATACTACTCCCTCCGTCCCAGAATGTAAGATCATTTTTGACGCTATGATAGTGTCAAAAATGATCTTATATTTCGGGACAGAGGGAGTATCAAACATGCCCATCCCCTGGAAATGTAGAAATACTAATTCGTTATCCATACCATTTCAAGTTGTTAGACATGCGATCCCTGTCAAACATGAACCACGAGCTCTGGTTTTTACTCCAATTTTGTAACGGATCAGATCAATCAGTAGCTCACAGATGACCCACAATGAGTAAACTGTGACACAACCTAAAAGGAGCCTCATCATGCAATGGACCAGCAATTTAACCCCAGGTTTTTCTCAACAAAAAAAAAGCAACTTAACCCCAGGAATGGACACAGAAAAAGAATCTTCAGGCCAACAGGAGCTTCCATGTAATCATGCGGCGACGGTAGTTGGTTACTATGTGCTATGATGTTTCAAGCACTTTAGCTGACCATGCCCGCCGCATGCCGCGGGCGCAGCACCGTAACATTGCCAGGAAGGAACTATCAGCACAATGCCAGATGACCAGACGGGGGCGCAAGCAATCTCCCAAAAAATCTCTCAAAAATACCATCACACAGACAGAATTCAGAATAACAAGCAAAGGTGCAAAGGCGAAATATTGGAAAGAAGTACTATCAGCTAAACAGATATCGAAAATTGCGCTTCACATGGCGAAAAGAGTGCTAGGGCGCTTTTAAATGGTAAGCTCCATCAAATCCTTTTTCCTTTTGGACATATAATAGAATTCTCTGGTTCAGCATACTGCATATTATCCATCTATTAGAAATGCAGAGCTATCGACCATGAACTTCCACGTGGTGGTCGCTGGTCAGCGCTGGTGTATAATATAGACGAGTAGGTTGCATGTTTCTTCTTAAATAAACCGCCCATATGTTATCTTTTTTGCAATAAGAAACTAAATAGTGCCTGCCTGGGCATGCCACCTGGTGGAGATTAAATAGACATGTATCCTTCGATGCATATATGTCCAAAATAGACTCTATGAGCAGACCCCCTTCACAAATGGCACTTATTTCTTGATACAGATGCGAAACAGCAAGACTACTATAAAATACTGCCACAATTTATGCGCATACCACTAACATCAGTTAGCTTTCGGTTGAAAGTATCCCGATAATGTTCTCAAAGATAAGCTAGACAGAATTCAACAAACAGAACCACATGAGGGCTCCAACTAGCATTTATTAGCCACCCAACAGAGAGCCACATTTTGTCTGTTTGCTTAGAAGTTTTTTTTAGATGTTGTTTCGCTTAGAAGTTACAACAAAGGAGGCTACTTCTCTCCAACAGAAATAGAAAGAGGGTTGGGTACACTAACCATCTAACCAGAACTCTACAAGGATAAACTATGTACCTCTGTCGGTAAATGATTCAACGCTGAACAGAGAACTCTTGCTCCCAACACGGGTAGCAGGTGATACATCAGACTCACAGGAAACCCAAGCTGACAAGTGTCCAGGCTACTGGGGAACAAAATCAGGAGTTTGCATTAAAAAAATTGTCCAACAAAAGCATCGACACATTTTTTATGAAATTGCTGATTTTACTTAGCTGAAATAATTCATATTAACTGCACGGTTAAATAAATAAAAACATTGCTGCTTCCCTTTAGATTTTGCAGAAGCCCCTTGAAAGTGGCCACAGTTAACTTCAGGATTTGATGAAGGTCCCTGCAAATATAGAAACACAGGTGGTCACAGTAAAATATCAATGGTTTACATCCTTTAATCAAAGGGGAACCTTGGCGCAGCGGTAAAACTGTTGCCTCTTGCAGAAATGTAGGGAAAGGCCGCGTACTATAGACCCAAAGTGGTCGGACCCTTCCCTGGACCCTGCACAAGCGGGAGCTACATGCACCAGGCTGCCCCTTACATCCTTTAATCAAACCATGTGATCTACTGGCAGACAAGAGCTAGTGAGTATCTCACCTCAATTTGCAGCTTTTTATAGATGATGATGCTTTTGCATGTAGATGATAAGGGCGACTTTCCAGACAAATGACATTGGAAAGTGATTAAGGAATATACCAATGGAACATGCAGGCCATGGTCAGCTGAACCAATGAACTATTAATCAAACCACGAAGACGGATAAATCCAATAGCTACCGACTGGATCAGAATGGAGGTCAACACCTGAGTACCTGACCATGTTGTACACGTTTAACAGAACACAACAGAAAAAGAATCTTCAGGTCAACCAGAGCTTCCCTGTAATCATCTGGCAACAGCAGTTGGTTACTCGGTGCTATGTTGTTTCGAGTAATTTAACTGGCCATTCCTACCTTGCCAGGAAGGCAGGTACTATAGCATGATGAAGGCAGCTCAAACAGTTCCTTTCCAATAATTATTTTTTTTCCTAACAAGAAAGTTCAGTTCATACCCTCAATTTTTGTATCAGCAAACAGAATTCAGAATAACGTAGAAATATTAATTTGTTATCCATTCTATTTCCACGTGGTGGCCACTAATCAGCTTATGTGTATGAGCCTATCAGCCACATTTGCTTTGTGAAATTAATTTTTTATTTTAATTAAAACACTTGCTTTGTGAAATTAATTTGAATAGCACACCGGGGGCGGTTGGGGATATACAAACGGGGGCATGTGGATAGGTTGCCTCTGCCAGCTGCCTGTAGATGATTGGTGCGATGAATAATTCTCGCGTTTGAAATTCTCTCGAAAGAAAAAAAGGAAAACAAACAGGCAGAGTGCTAGACGTGATATCACTATCCACCATATGTTGCAATGCAGATCAACGTTGACGCTGGCGCCTGAATTTACAGACTAATCCATTCCATGAAGAGATAAATTTTCTTTTCAAGAATAATGAAGAGACAATTTGACCATATGTTGGATTTCTTTTGTTGATATTCAGCATATAGGCAAATTACATGAGTGAGACAAAAAAAAGACGTACGGACTATGACCTCTCTTAAGAGGATCCATATATGCATAAGAGCGCCACTGCAGGTCTAAGGAACATACCTACCCCTATACAGAGTGTTACTTGCGCTGGTTCGAAGCAAGCTTGGCAATGAACTCCTTCACAACCCAGGGATAGGTCACTGCTATATGATCCCAGCCACTAGTTGCCATTACTGTTTGCAAGCATGAGGGAGACTGCACTTGGATAAACTTCAAGCACGCCTCCTTCAATCCACAGCAGTGGTGCTTCTCAGCTAGAGCAAGAGTGGACGTCACCGAGCTGACACTTATGTGCTCAGACAACTGCTTTTCGCAGATTAACTTGAGCATTTGGAGATCGTATCTGTCTGCCGCCACAAACAAATCTTCCAACCATTGCAGCCACATTTCAAACTCTGCTGCTTCTTCTCGCCCTTCGTCCATAACTTCTGACATTTCATCCTCCATGCTGTCCTTCTCCATGGCAGGGAGTGAATCTGTGTAGATGAAGCTTAGCAAAGCCCTGAACACTTTTGCTTCCATGTCTTTGATCTGTATGACGCTGGATGTTGTGGCGCCCTCCTTCATGGGGCCAAAGAGCTGCGCCATGAACACTTTAGACCGGCCTGCAAGCACACACCGGTGTGCGGCGAACGTCTCGCCACCGACCTCAAATGTCACATCAGCACCCACCTTGTTTTGAAGGAGGTGGGCAAAATGTTGGTTTATGTCAGATATGGCGCCAGCGGCATCCTCGATTTTGTGATCCTTGCAAACAACCATGATGTCACACCGGATGGTGAAACAATCGCCCTTTAGGTGCGCCGATCGTTCCAGGGCGTCTCGTCTCACAAATCTGTCGCTGCCCCAGGAGGGAGCACTGCTGGAGAAGGTGCAGGTTTTATTGGTTCCATGAATGTACACTGGCTTGTGCTTCTCAAGCTGGTCGACGAGACTGAAGCTGAACTTGGCCTCCACATCCTCTTCGCCCTCGCAGTCGTAGAGGGTATGCCTCGTGACGTAGAGCGAAACGAAGTCCCGGCAGTTCGGGTTTTCTCCGTTGGGGTAGTACTCGATGTACCAGTCATATTCTCCCACCGTGAAAAGGCCGGTGGTGGCGCTCTCGCCGGTGGGCAACTGAAGCTTGGTACGCGAGTAGTCCCTGACCATGAGCAGGTGGTACCCGCTGTCCGCGCCGGCGTAGACGGCCGACGTGTCGCAGGTGCAGCGCTTGGCGCCGTCGACGACCGACACACCGGCGAACGACATGAGGGGATCTGCGAGTCCACCGGAAATCTATCTACTCAGTCACCATTGACACGCCAAGTTCCAGAGTTGGGGTCGATGAGCTGAGCAGAGGGACAAACCTGGTCGCGTTCCGGGCGGAGTCGCCGCCGCTTCAGTCGCTGCGCCGAACGCGTGGCTCCTCGCCGGAAGCAGAGTTTGCGCCGCCGCCTGCTCGTCGGCGAGTGCGAACTGGATCTGCCTACGTTTAAGGGTTTAATATAAATCGCCACTATGATTGGGCTTTTAAGGCCCCCGCAGCCCACAATCTGCAAAACCCATACAACGCGCACGCAAAAAAAAATGCCCATACAAGGCTCACGGCCTGATAAATCGAGCTGAATTTTGCAGGATGCAAGAGTATATTCCAGTCAAAACAATTCATTTGTCTCAGATTGCTTAAAAAAATCGTTTGTCTAAGAAAAAAATACACAACAGTTCGTGCTATATTTGAATTTGTATTTATGAAAGCGCTAGCTTTGTCTGTAATTCAGCGAATTCAATCAAAACTGTCCACCTCTGTGTTCACCAAAACCAACACCTTTTGCAGGGAACACATAATTTTTTGCCTATGCTGTAATGGGACTGTGTTAAAGCTTCGGCAAGCTTGTTGACCCGACGAATGTTGCGACTTTACGAACCATATTGTAGAGCTACCGATATCCATATTCCGAGAAAGGCTGGATTTATTTTGCGAAAAAACTGTAGCATAATTGCGTTTCTATTTCACTGCATCGGTTGCCACGACTGAATACATACACTAGCACGAATAAATAACAGACATGGAAAAATATCAATGTATTTCTTGGTCTATTTGTAGCGCGTATCGATGATGAGTCTACTACGCTAGACAAGGAAAAATATCTCAGGTCCTGCATTCCCAGATCGTCACCACCATTCTTCACCTATGCGACTATGCACACAGCCAGCCGACGCGCACAAGAGCCTCATCATCTCACCATGCAATGGTGACAGGTATTTTACCTCCAAGAAGAGAAAAGGGGAGAAAATCAAGCCGACCGGAGCTTCATGTAATCATCTGCCGACGGTAGTTGGTTGCCCGGCGCTATGGTGTTTCGAGTAATTTAGGTGATCCACGCCTGCTGCCTGGGCGCAGCACCGTAGCATTGCCAGGAAGGAATGAACTGAAGCACAATGCCAGATCATACAAGGGGGCAACTAATTTCTTCCATAAAAAAAAGGAAAGATGTTCACACCTTCAGGGCAATACCACCAAAAAGGATCTTCAAAAAATAAAAAGCTATATTCAGCAAAGGTGCAAAGGCCAGATATTTAGCACAGGTACCAGCTAACCAGATATCCAAAGTTACAATTCAAGAGGCAAAAATGAAGCTAGGGTGCTTTTAAATGGTAAAGGCCCATCAAAGCCTTTTTTTTTCTTTCAGACATATAGAAGGAATTCCCTGGTCCAACATATTGCATCCTACCCATCTGTTGGAAATGTATTGCTATCGACCATGCACTGATAACTCCACATGGTGTTTGCTGATCAGCACAGGTGGCACTTATTACAGATGAGCAGATTGCGTGTTGCTTCTTCTCTAATAGATGAACAAATCTCCCTATGTTATTATTTCTAAAAATAACAATTAAGAAACCAAATAGCGCCTGCCGGGGCATGCCACCTGGTGGAGATTAAGTGTATACTTATCCTTCGATGCATACATGTCCGAAACAGACTGTATCAGTATGGCGCATTTCTTGATTGATACACATGCACAACAACATGGCTAATATATAATACTGGCACGAAATAGGTGCATATCTCCAGTATTAGCCAAAGTTAAACTTATCTTTAAGGAGTCACATCACAACTTATTGACAAATAATTGGGTTCAGTTGATTTTTCCAGGTATATATGCAATTACTTTTAAGTTGAAAATATCCTGATTATGTTCTCATTCTCAAGATAAGCTAAGCCAGAATTAAACAAACAGAACCACATGAGGGCTCCAAATGGCATTTCATTAGCCACCCAACAACAGACAGTCACATTTTGTTTGTTTGACTTGGAAGTTACAACAAAGGAGGAGGCTACTTCTCTTCAACAAAGAAAAGGAGGGTACCGGGTACAAATCTAACTAGAACTCTACAAGGACAAACTATGTACCTCTGTTAGTAAAGAAATTTGCACTGAATAAGGACCATCTTGCTCCCAACATGGGAGCAGGCGATACATCAGACTCACGCGAAGCACAAGCTGACAGGTGTCCAGGGCTTCTGGGGACTAAAACAGAAGTTAGCACAAAAATAAACTAAATTGTCCAACAAAAGCATCAACACATTCTTAGGGGACTGCTGATATTACTTGCATCAAGTGCAGAAAGTAGTCATTTGACCTGCATGGCAACGGCAGAAAATGACTGACAAACAAAAGAGTCATTGCCGCTTCCCTTTAGATTTTACAGAGGCCCATTGAAAGTGATTGCAGTTCGCTTCTGGATTTGATGAAGGTCCCTGCATACACAAATGATTTGATTTGTGCACATCGCACAGCATATTATAACTACTCCTTTGATATGAACTAAGTAACAAATTCTGAAGTTTAAGTACCTGAGCACGGGCACAGACATAGAATAAGCGACCGATATTGGAGCCCTTCTTCACAGACCTTGGAATGCAAGGTTCACGGTGTCCTTTGCAAAGTGGTAGGGTCATTTTCATTCTCTGTTGTATTCTTTGCCACTCCAATGTTGCAATATTGCATTTATAAGTTGAAAGTGAAGATGATATGTTTGAGTTATCCGGATCTCCATCAGCTGCAGCTGTACACTGGATGTTTTCTTGCAGACTATCATCTTGTGGAGAACATAATTCATCCATCTTAGGTAGTGTATCTACTGAACTAGGTACTGTATCTACTGAACTAGCTAAGCTATTGATATTGGCATCCCCTGGCTTTGTTTCTGGTCTTCGAAAAAATGACTTGATTGTTGGCTGTGAGGATAAGTTATGCTTGTTTTTCTTGTTTGACACAGACTTGACACCAGAAAAGGAAGTTTTCATACCTTGTGCTGCTAGTAATGTTACAGAGCTGCCACTTGAACCTTCATTTATCCAATGATCAAGATTCCTCCGCTTAGACGTCGGACTAGGTTGGTTAACACCTTTAGAAAACTCGGTTATACCAGTTGCTAATTCTTCCTTGGATATGCTTCTCCTTTCCAGGTCATCACTACAGCAGCTTTGGTTTTCTCTATCCCTGGATATGTTTAAACCTGGGCCATCTTCAGCTTCACACAATTTTCCTTTACTGAGGAATGATACTGAACAAAAAATGTATCACAATTGCATGCAAGTAAAACCATAGGTAAGGTCAGGAATAGTTGTGTTACCAAGTGATAAGACATGATGAAATGCACATTCGAATCTACCTATATCTAGGAAGGTGTATCAGTATCACAATCTACCATAAGAAATGACATGCACAGCAAAACTTGCTAGTTAGCATAACAACAGACAGTGTTTTCTGAACTGGATACCGTATATAAACTAGAAATTCTAATTAACCTATTCTAATTTCTAAATACTCAAAATTTGATGGTGAATATATGGGAGTTGATTTGCATAAACACACCACATTATGAAGCAGTTAGCATGCATGTATACTTGTATTCAAAAGAATAAGAAAGCAGTAATCCTGAAGCAAGTTTAGTAACCGCATCCAACCAAGAAGAGCATCCATCCATGTGATTGTTATAAAATACAGGCAGTTGCTTACAAAGTTTCAAGGGAAGAAATATATATCTTATCAGCTGATGGGAAGCTAAGGCATACAGTAGTTTAACCACTGTGGCTTATGTTAATAGAATGACACTATAATACAACTTAGTTTCAGCTTACACTGGAAGTTGAAAATTTAAGTTGTTGCTTGGAAAATGTTACAAAACACAAATTTTGCGCACCTATACTTTGTTGCCGCCCACGGATTTCTGGGAGATATCTTGCAGCTGATGGTGGGGTATTATGGGCAGGAAGTTCAGGTATTCCGTTCAGTATCATATAAACTGGAATATGATCAGACCCTTCTAGCTTACTACTTCTCCCTCCTTTCCACCTGTGGGCAATGCAATAGTCAAATCCTGCTTGTTATCCACCTTAATCTCAGAAAGGAAAATTTTCAACCCATCTTTACTTTGAGATATTTCCTGAATCCCCTCTTCTGAAATGATTCATTATCTCACAATCCTCAACATGGCAATGGAAAATGCTATGATCTTCCACCGAATTGCAGTCATGAAAACAGGCACCAGAAATGAGAATGTGGTCTATTCTAGAACCATAATTGTATTCTTCAGCTCCAACTTTTTGATTAAAACAAGTATAAGCTCCCGTCCTACATAAAAGAAATGCAGAAAGCATGCAATGCAGGGTTAGAATGTTAGTTCCTGTGGAGTCCACTCTAGGTGTAATAATTATAATCATATATAACTATAAAGTTGATCCCACTAAATAATTTTCCTGTGCTCACAGCCTGCCACATCAGCAAATTATTACCTTTTTATTTAGTTTTTTAAGATGGAAATCAGTAGCTACAAAAACTGATATGGCGTGCTTTCAAAATCTACACACCGGATACGTGCATAGTAGTGCTTACATTCTGAGGAAATTGTTAACCACCAGTGAAATATGCACTTACACTGTTGGTATGGAGTAACAAGTTATAACAAAATTACAAAATCAAGAATAGAATAAGTCGGACTACTAGTATATATTGGGCAAGTAAAAAAAGGAGCCGCGGTACCTTTCAGGGTGCTTTGATCTGAAAGCGTTAAAAAAGGGACCTCCATGTTCTCTTAACATGGATCTCAGCCACTCCCGAAACCTTGAATCAGGAAAAGGATGATAACTAACTAGCGTTATTCTTGAGCAATTTCAATTTCATTATTAGATTTACTTCTAAGAGAGCAGACCAATGCATTTATCACCGTCGGAAAGCCTAATAAATACATTAGTTTGAAGCCTCACTGCAAAGTGTAAACAGTTCTTATTAACAATTTTGTATCTTTTTACTCTGCTCGAAGTCTTCATACAGCACAGTAAAATAGAGAAGATATAAACCGAAACTCTACAGAGAGCAGACTAATGCATTCATCACAAGTGGAAATCCATACTATTAGTTTGAAGCTTTTATGGAATTCAGTATGCAGCCTCACTGTAAATGCTGTTATTAACAATTTCTACTGAGCTCGAAGCTTACATCGAGCAAGGTATGTCGGGTCATTATATGCGAATTAGGGGTGAAGGTAATACGATACAAGTCAGGTACCGTGCAGCTGTGAATGGGATTCCAGTTTATATATCTCGTAATTTTGCAACACACAGTTGTTTCTCATGCTATTAACTGATTGCATTAAACTATGCTGTAACAGCCCATGAGTTATAATACCACCCAACAACAGTTGCTCATAGCAAAATTTACACTTACATTGAGAAAATTATCACCAGAGCATATGCAACAACGTTTTCTTGTGAAACAGGTTGTCATCTTTACATAAAAAATGCACATCTTATGTTCTTCATTTTCACTCTTCAAATTATGCTGGTCAGCAAACCTTTGCCGCAGAATTAAGTTTTAGTGCAAGCAAGTCAAGATAAAAAGGAAAGGGGAAAGAGCTTACATTTGCTTCTCAAATCCAGGAGATGCGTCACACCTATCTATCGAACTAGGAGCAATATTCAAATCTCCAACAACGAAGACTCTCTTTCCGAGAGCCAGTAGAAATTCCCATCGTTTCTAAAAGATTTGGAAAGATGAACGCAGTTTAATAGAAGTCCTTCACTAAGCCATTAAAACCGTGAGAAATCAGCACTATACTAACTGAGATGTACATGAGTACCTGCAATATCTTGTAAAACAGTAGCTTAAAACGAACCCGTTCTTCATCATCTTCTCCAATAGATGGGCCATATATATTGAAAAGAACTACACAGATAGCACAGTACATATCATCACAAACAGAGAACAGACCAGATATGCGACAAAAGAACATTGGCACATCATATGGAAATCATAATCCTACTTTACTGGCAAGAAGCGGCTTACCAAAATGTCCATGGTCAGTGATGATACATCGCCCCTCATTGTCCACCCTGAGCAGCTCCTCTCTTGTTATTTCGCCAAGATCTTCCTCATCCATAGGCATATCAAGAACAAAATCCCCAATAACTTCATTGTCCTTTGCAGAGCCCTGTAATCCAGCAAAGCCTTCTTCAGCTGCTACCGGCAAAGCAACCTCCTGACTGGCAAATGCTGATGTCACCCGGCAAAACGTTGCAACACCTACAATACATAAATGAATCAACAACAAGGGATGAAGCATTCGGGGCGACTTAACCAGCAAAGTGTCATGTGGAAGAAAACAACACCTCCAACACACAATGCTCCAAAAACTAACCAAACATACTATTCGAATTAACCACTCACCAGAGTATGGTCCACGCCCTCTCGAAGAACGATTGCACGAAATGAAAGCCTCGTATCCCTCGGCCATTATGAAATCCCCAGACAAGTCCTGCCTCGACAATTTGGTCTCCTAAAGCACACCAAACATAGGCAAGGTCAGCTGAACCGAATCACAAACTTAACCCCACTTCATCTAGTAAATCCATTCATTTTCAGCGCGCAGAAATCAAGCAGCAGGCACCACAGTACAGTGCAGACTTGGTGAATCCGGATTTCATGGAGCATAAACAGTACGTGGAAATGAACTGCAATGAGTGAAGTGGTAACATTTTGGAGGCGGGGTGACCACAGACAGCTAAGAACTAGGGTTCGGACGCATGATCTCTAGCTAGAATAATGGGTGGGAAGGAAGGGGATCAGCAACCGGTCGGACCTGGAAGCAGATGATGTCGGCGTCGAGCGAGTCGAGGAGGCGGCGGAGCGAGCCGTGCTGCGCCACCCGCGGCCGCAGCCCGTTCACGTTGTATGTCACTATCTTCACCATCCCCGCCGAGGCGGCAGGCGGAGGTTCTCGAGAGCCCACGACGGAATCGAGAGGCACGCTCGATGCTTCTCCCGCGGCGGCGACGAGATGGCCGGCGCGGCGGCGCCGGTGAGTTAGTTGTGTGGCGCACGGGCGAAATGTCCGGTCCCGTCCCCCACGCCGGCGGCGGCAGGTGCGAAGCGGCGGACCGCTTAGGCCTGCGACTCACGTGCACCGTCCGATGGGAGCGATGAGGCTAGGATCCAGCGGCGGTAAATTTCACCTTCTATTTTTCGCATTGAAAACCCTAACGCTCCAATATTTGCATATCTTGAGCTTGCACTAGATATTTTATTTTTACTAACAAAAGGGCATGTGCGTTGCAACGGAAAAAAAATCATAATCTTTAACGGTCATGACCATATTTTGCTACATCACCAAGATACATTATCACTCTCAATTTCATGAAATCGTGAACATTTTTTAAACTCGTGCACATATTTGAAATCGTGAACATTTTTCAAATTCATGAACACTTCTGCAAAGTTTCGAACATTTTCTAAAATCAAGAACATTTTTTTAATTCATGAACATTTTATACTATTTGTAAAAAAATTGTAAACATTTTCTTGTAACATTTTTCTTGATTCGGCGAACATTTCTAGAAAGGACGAACATTTTTTGGAGATTGGTGGAACATTTTTTTAGAATTCACGCGCATTTTTTAGATTTAGCGAACATTTTTTCAAATGCATGATCATTTTTTTAATCAACGAACATTTTATGAATGAATAAACTATTTTGTAAGTCACGAACAGTCTTTGATTTTTTAGGATATTTTTTCATTCATGAACATTTTTTGAATTGGTGAAATTTTGTACAATTTCATAAATATTCTTTAATACACGAGCAATAACGACAGAGGTTCTTGTGTGGCGATCTGTCACGGGAGGCCGGGAGCTTCAGACAGTCTTTTTTTTTGACAGGTAACTAGGGACTTTGTTAAACAGTAATCAACATCGAAATACAAATAATGTCGGGTAATGTCCTAGCCAAATATGGCGACCTACGGCGAGAGAAGTTGCCGCTTTCGCCAGTGCATGTACTTCGAAATTATTCTTCCTATGCTCAAACTTGAATTTAATATGGCGGAACTCCATCCTTCTCTCTGATATTTCATGCAATACCGGTGCATAGTGATTTGCTGCTCCTGTGTCTATCTTGCTCAGGACATCCATGCAATCAGTAAGCGAATAAGATTGAGGTCCGTAGCCGGTGCTAAGGCCTCGTTACACGCATGTGCCTCAAGTGCAGCTGCGTCATTCAAACCATCAAAGACCACTGCCGAAGCCCCCATGAAAAGGCCTTCCTTGTTCCTACAGATCACTGCTGCTGCACCAACATGACCCTGCCTCGATGTATCCCCATCAACATTGAGCTTAGCTTCATCTCCTTCAGGTGGTACCCATACTTTGGCCCGTGGCCGGGGGTCGACGAGCCTTGCAGCACTCGGTTTCAATCGGTTTTCTGCAATCTCTAGGTCCTGAAGATACCTCGTGATAAAACAGAACATAGACAGTGGGCTCTGGAACTCGTTGTCATGAATTGCTCTCCTTCGCGCCCCACCATATAGCCCACATAGTAATCAACACTTTAGCAAGCTCCGTTTCATTGAGTGTCTCAAACAACCAAAACAGCCACAAACAAGGATCCAGCCATCTGTTGGATATCACATGCTCTAGCACCTCCTCTTCTCCTAACGCCCAAACGCATCTTGCCATGCGGCAATCAAACAAAGAATGGCACCAAGTATCTTCCTCAGCATTGCACAAAGAGCAGGCCGCCAAATCTGACATCTTTCGGTGGTGGCGGGTGGACCCAGTTGGCAGAGAAGTGTGGGCAAGGCACCAAACAAAAACACGGACCTTTGACGGCACCCTCACCTTCCATAATCTGGTCCACTCCCGCTTTGGATGAAAGTTGATCGGATATGCTTGTTCTGTGCTCAATCCAGTCCTCCCTCTGGTTCTTGATTTGGTGCAACCCGAGATTCTGAAGCAATTACATTCAATGAAGCTCTAGCATTGGCGGATGATCTCTATCCATGGAGAATCCATATGGTGACCAAGATGTAGAGAGTGCTATATGGGCCAAAGCAGTTCCATTATACATGATATCGAGATGTAGATGGGAGAGATGGACGAAGTTTGCGTGGATCATGAAAAGCCGGAGCGTAATGGTGAGGCGCATGATCTCACTAAACCTTCAGTTACTCTTGGCGTGGGGCCCCATGTGTGGCTGTTAAAGAATACCTGCCACACTCCATTTTGATTGAATACAGTCGCATTCTACCCCTCAAGAAAAAAAGACTGTAAAGGGTAGCCACACCACCACATCGACATACCATGATACCCTGCAAACCACAACATCCCGTAGAGGTAGTGGAATTGGATCAGTGATCAATTTTTAGGTTTCATGAATCTACGCCAATGAGACATCATCACCCTGGAGCTGGAGACACTTAAGGAAAATTTATTCACATGATCAGTGTCATCCCCATCAGCAACGAAGTAAATCCTCTAAAGCGGGGTAGAGATCCATGATCAGTGCACTCCCACGCCGGTGGGCGGTGGAGGTGGGAGGCGAGGACCTACCAGGAAAGGAGGGACGACGGCACGGTGCGCCCAGAAAATATCCTCTAGAATTCAGAGTGGAGAGAAAGTTATTGTTGCAAAAATGAAACGGGGAAGGAGAGAGCAAAAGGCAACTCGCACTTGTAAATAAAGCATGTGGTGGATGCAATGTGACTAACATATAGACTTGTTCTGTTCACCATTAATTGGAGTGGACATTTATTCTCTATCAACACAGCCGAAAATCACGCCTTGCCAGAATTTCCCTTGTTTCATGCGATAGATAGTAGGCGATGCAAAGAGTAGAGTTAATTGGCAACTTCCCTGTGTGGGAAGAAGTTAACCAGACAGAGAGAACAACATGCCGATTCTCAATTATCTGCAAACTTCTCCATGCTTAAGTCTTTGATCTTCTATCAAAACTCGCCTACTACTACGCACATCAAGGTGACAGTTTCATAACCACTAACAGCAGAACATTGCTTTAAAGGTAGAGGTAACTAAGCATCGAAAAGGTCATCATAGCTAGAATAAGCATGGATCAGGCTCGCTCTCAGAGGGACGGAGATCATGGACTCAGCCTCTGCGGGTCACGAGGGAAACACGATGCCTTCCGGATGTTGTTCAGTCCGCAGAACAACATGACCACCCTCTCCAACCCGGCCCCGAACCCGCCATGAGGAGGTGTGCCGTACCTGCAACAGTAAGCATTTCTCAAATGAGAATCACATCAAGAGGCAGAGACCTAGCAAATATAACTACATGGTAGGTGCTGCAACACTAAATGATCGCAGACACGGGTTTGTGGATCAACACACCTAAACGATTCGATGTACCACTTGATAGAACTCTTATCGATTCCATGCTCGGCCGCACGTTTGGCCAGCAGCTCGGGTTCATGTATTCTTTGTGCTCCGGAAATTATTTCCTCACCTGTCGAGTAAGCAAGAAGTGCAAAGTTTGTTCAGCAAATTCAACACTTCATCACTGCTCCAACTTCAGGAAATCAGGTAGGAGTACTAGTCAGACACCATAAGATGCAGAGTGTGGAACAGAAACTATCCCCACTGGCACTGATGGTCGTAATGCTAGTATATTCATATATTCAGATGGCCTGAAAAATACTTGCAAGTTGCAACTAAATAAACTAACTAATACATCATAATGGTGTCAGGTAAAGCTTGAGCAATTTTTGTGCTCACCTCGAAGGAAGACATCAAATGAGTTGCTGTACGCTGGGTTGTCATAGCAAGGCATGGTGTAGAAGGGGCGTGCCGCCAAAGGATATCGATAAAGAATGAAAAAATCAGTGTCATACCTACAAATTTTACAGCAAGAGCGAGTTAAGTTAATAGAAAAGACAAAATGATGAAATGAACATAAGCATTGCAGTGTTGACACTTGTACGTACTTCTCCCTAACAAGCTGACCAAGTTTTTTCTCAGCTTCAGTGTTGAGGTCAGCCATAGGCTCGATTTCTGTTCCAGCTTCCTGCCAAGCAAATAAATCACCAATGCTTAATTCTTTTTCTTTTCTTATTATGATGTCATACATCAGGCTGTGTACAGTAGAGTTAAAGTAGCAGTTATATACTGCACGAAAACAGCATAAAATTCAAAACATGTTTGTACCTTCAACATTTGTATTCCTTCCTCGTAACTGAGCCTCAAGGTACTCTCTAGGTACTGCAGGAATTAACACAATGTGAGTCGCCATTTCAGCTACAAAACCCAGATATTGTAACATTACTGGAACCACCAATCAATAAGAAGCAACAAATATTTTACCTTCACTGGTTCAAACGGATACTGCCTATTAATTGCCTCAAGTTCCGTCTTGCAATTTTCATTCAAGTGTCTGAACAATTCTACAAATAATCCATCCACAATATCGCAAACCTGTTTAAAGAAACAAGTTCAGCCATTGCCGTGTTTGTAAATGAAGAAGAGCACTCTACCAAACTTGCTCACCTCAAAGTAGTGCCTCATAATCTCCATTTCAGCGTCCAAACCAACAAACTCACACAGATGCCTATGTGTGTTGGAATCTTCAGCTCTAAACACAGACCCAACCTCAAAGACACGACAGAACCCACCACAGATAGCCATCTGCTTGTGCAGCTGAGGCGATTGTGCTAAACAGGCACACTTGCCATTCTTATATTCAAGTTTGAATACTGCTGCTCCACCTTCACTTGACCCTGAAATCAGCTTCGGAGTGTGGATGCTAATAAAGTCTTTTGACGACAGATATTCCCTGAATTTCTGCGAGTATCAAACAATGGTAAATACTTTACTAACCAGCTGGAAAAAAAATCACATGCTGCAGAAATGAATATAAAATAAATCCCTGGAGCCTTGACAAAACAGCTCTTGTAAATGCATATGCATTGGCTTGACAAATCCATATTCGATGCAGAATGTTAAACTCAATCTGATCATTAGTGTAATCAGACAGAATTGTATGGCATGCATTGCAGGCATCACATTAGGATCACTGAATCGATCAGTATCTGAAACAACTTAAAAGTCCAGCACAGTACTCAATGCAGGCTTGTTTTGCTGGTACAAAATGATCACAGGTTGAGACTCAAAGGTTTTATTTTTTCTAGAATACGCACAAAAATATCACTGAAATCCCCACGCAGCAGCCCAGCCAATGCCACGCTTTGGCCCAACGACTCAAAGGGTTCACCAGATCAGATACGTTTAATTCAGTGTCGAAGTAGAATATCTTATCTAAGCTACACAACATATTACTACATAACATGGTATGTTTAGTTCTGCAAACTCAATTCATGAACACATCACTGATAGCAGCAGTCCTAAAAGCAAGCAAGAACAAATACCGACGTTTTCAACTTGATGCTGTACACGGAAAACGGCTTGACCCGCCGCCGTGCGCAGGTCAATAACTCGATAGTCCAAGCGTGTGTCCTGACCAACGCAGGGAAGTGGCACCCCCTTCTGCAAAACAACAAGATCCCATCAGCTGAACCCAGATATCATCATCGTCGGAGAATTTATTGGAGCAACAACAAAACTGTGTCCTCCTCCTTCATGCGTTCAAAGAGGAGCAGGCAAGCAAATACGCAGATTGTGCAGACTGACATACTGCTTCAGCTTTTGCAAACTCCTCCGCACTCCGGCCGGCATCCTCCACGCTGATCGGTAGCTTCGGGGCGGCCCTGCTGATGCAGTAGAGCTTCCTCACCTGAATCTCCACCTGCCGGCCATCAAACGGGGATCACAAAATCAAAATAACTCCTGTAGTTTGTATGTCAGCTGACAACTCGAACAGACAGACAAAGATGAGCTACGGCAGAAAGAAACCTCTCGCACTGTGGTGTATCTGAGGGGGTTGTCGAGGAGGGCGACGGCGCCCTCCACGACGACGATCGACTCCTTGGGGAGGGACAAGGCGAAGAGCATCATCTGGGCGCTGCCGGCGAGCACGCACTGCACGGTGCTCATCCCCCGCCGCAGCTCGATAAAGGCCACGTTCTTGGTCTTGGACCCGCGGTAGACCGCCTGCGCCCACGCGCGGACCAGCACGGAGCGGCCGGCGGCGGCCTTGTCGAGGCGGCCGATCTCGGCCCACGGTCCGTCGGGGACCGCCGCGGGGAGGATCTCCCCGGGGAGGACGTCGCCGTAGTTGGCCGCCGAGGGGTCGTCCTCGGCGGCGGAGGGCTGCTGCTGCTTCTGCTGCCCGTGCTCCGGCGAGGGGTCCTCGGCGGCGGGCTTCTGCTGCTGCGCGTACTTGGCCGTCTTCTCGGCCTTCCGGGCGTTCCTCTTCCGTTGTTTATTGCTGACGGTGGCTGCGGGGACGCCCGCTTCGGGGGCGGGCGGCGGTCTCTCGGGCTCGGAAGACATCACGTCGTCGCCGGCGGGGAGGAAGCGAGCGGTGGAGCAAGGTTGCGTGGGCGACGGCGGCGGGCGGAGGCTTTAGGCGTGCTTCTATGCTACTGGGATTATATATATACTGTATATACAGGCCCAAATAGCTCGTTCGGGTATCGTGGCGGCTACGTTCGCGCGTCGTTCCGTGGCGGCCACGGTCTTGACTCACTCCCCAGCCGGATCAAGTTCCTGACTATACCTGGCCAAACCTCGGGCTGGGCCGGGCTTCGGGACGGCCCTAGCCAAACCCGAGACAAAAAACACAGGCCTGGGCCCGGCCCGGCCATCGGGCCTGGTTTTTAGGCCCGAGCCCAGCCCGAACACGTAAAATCCCGACGGGCCTCGGGCCGGACCCCTTAAAAAATTGCAAAAACGATGGGTCCGCGTCATTGGGCTCAAAATCTAGGTCCGAACCCGGCCCGAGAGCAGCGCCGGGCCGGGCTGGGTCGGGCTTTTTCGGGCCAGGGCTTCCCATGGCCTGGACTATTTCCGACTTTGTGCTCGGGTTCGTATCCAGCGACATCCTGAGCTGTTTGGTTAATGGAAACGATGATCTACGTCTAAAAAAAACTAAAATCTAAAAAGTGTGTGCACACGTTTTCGTTGTATCGAGCGGCCGCACTACGCGACGACGGCTCAGATCGATAAGGAAACCGGTCCATCTGTCTCCCTACAAAAAGGGAAAGGAAAAGACCTTATCCACTCTGTCGTCTTCCTCACCTCGGTCCCCTTTTCCTCGTCTCCGTTCGATGCAGAGCTGAGATCCCAGCGCTAAAGGCGAGAGGAGCACGCCGACGTTGATGGCCGGCGGTTCGAGTACGGGGACCAGAGGATGAGAGGAGAGCCTGGAGCAGGTAGGCCATGAAGCTGTAGCGGTGGTGATGGCCATGGCTGTAAGTGCATCTAGTGCCACCCCTAGTTGGTTTTGGAGTATTGACGACAAACTTGGTTGAGGTACTAATGTGTTTGTGAGAATTGCAGGATAACACAAGTAGTAGTCCCATATTGATTCGGTTTACCTACCAGAGATGACTCCTAAAAATGTGTGAAGACATTAAAGACAATGGTGGCCTGTGAAAAGATTCACATTTAAAGACTATAACATGAGAAGACATCGTATGAAGACCATGAAGTACGAAGACATAGTTGTTTCGTAGTTTCATTTTCTTCTTTGTTGAGTCATAGGAACCACCGCACTGTTAAGTGAGGTCCAAGTGAACAAAGTCAGAGTGACTGATGTGATGCTCAACCAAATCCTATGTCTTCGAGCGAAGACTATGAGAGCAAATCTTATCCAAAGCTGGATGAGCCAGCTTAACTTATAGTCCAAGTCAAGCTGCCGCGTGTGTTTGAAATCTGACCGTTGGACACGTGTCAGTTCCTTAGTAACCCAGGGTCATTTTAGACAAATCAGGTCGAGTTGTCTCCTAGCTATAAATAGCCCACCCCCTACACCATAAATTGGTGGCTGCTCAGAGTTAGTGCACGGCTTTTGTCGTTTGAGAGCAACCCACCTTCGAAGCATTTGAGAGAGAGATCCTTATGAGGACAAAACCCAAAACACACAGAGCCAAAGAGTGTTAGGCATCACTGAAGTCTTCCTGTCTGCGTGACCTGAAGACTTGTTACACTTGAGGACTGTGAATCTTCCAGCCGGTTAGGCGTCGCGTTCTAAGCGTCCAAGAGTCATTGTGGATGGCCGGTGAACGAAGTCTGTGAAGGTTTGAAAGTCTACCTTGAAGACTTACCAGAGTGATTGGGCGAGGACTGTGTGTCCTTAGCTCAAGGGGAATAAGGTGAAGACACGGTCTTCTGAGTTGAATCTCAGCCTCCCTAACCAGGCGTATAGTTGTCACAGCAACTGAAACTGGTCTACTAAATCCTTGTCTTCATCAAGCTACTGGTTCTATCCTTTACTTCCCTTTTCTTTGCAGTTTGTCTTCATGAAGTCATTGCATGCCTGTATGATTT
This sequence comes from Triticum dicoccoides, assembly GCF_002162155.2. Lineage (NCBI taxonomy): Eukaryota > Viridiplantae > Streptophyta > Magnoliopsida > Poales > Poaceae > Triticum > Triticum dicoccoides. Next base: position 541,903,449 of record NC_041388.1, read on the forward strand.
GATTGACTTCACTAAGTGAAGACTCTTTACTGTTTGGCTTCATACTATCTTCCATCTTGATCCATACTACCTAGCTACTGATAGTCTTCGTGTTTTCACTTCATTGCTTACTTGACTATGGCTTTCCTAGTGTAGTCTACCTTCCGCTGCATATCAATAGGTTTATTTCTATCGTTTGTCTTCAAAGCCCCCCGTGTTTTGAAGACTTTCATAAAAATCGCCTATTCACCCCTCCTCTAGTCGATAACTAGCACTTTCAATTAGTATCAGAGTAAGGTGCTCCCTTGTTCTATGTGATTCGGTTTAACCACCTGGAGTTTTAGCATATCGACTGCAGGGACAATCAAGGTTTCCGCTGCGTGCCCCATTTTCGATGGTCATGATTATCCCCGATGGAAGGATATGAGGAGGAAGCGCCTTCTAACTATGGACAGTGAGCTTTGGACTGTCACAGAGATTGGTCTCACCGATTTATGCAAGATGGCGCGTGCTGATGATATTCAGAAGTACACCCTTCTGGATATGAAGACGAAGGCTGTTATATGCTCCTGTCTATCAAGAGACGAGTTTAGGTGCGTCATGCATCTATGCAATGCAAAGCTTATATGGGACCGGATCTCCGACGTCTATGAAGGTCATCGAACATGTCAGGACCCATGGTTCCTCAAATTCAAGGAGTCTCTCAAAACGATGACTCCCGAACCTGAGCCAACTTCTCCCACCTACTACTTCATGGCACGTGGTGCCGAGATAAACTCACGCGATGCTTACTTTCAAACTTCAAGTGAAGATGACTCTGAATGTGAATCTAAACCTAGCTACAAAACACTTTCTAAAATTGCAACAGAACAACAAAATGCTATGGAACATATTCAAACGTTGCTAGACAAAAGCAATGACCTGTTGGATGCGGAAATGACTCGAACTCAGTCCTTAATTGAAGACATTAAAAGTTTTCATGTTAAGTATGAGGAACTTGAAAGTCGTCATGAAACGCTCTCAACTACTCATGGAAAGCTCTCCTATGATTATTTTCAAAGGAAGCAAGAGCTTGAAAACTTGAGATCGGCTCATGAAGATTTTTAAAAGGAGAACGAGTCACTCCGTGCTCAACAGATCAGTTCCTCTCAGGAAGACTTTGAGCCACCATGTTTAAAATGTGTTAAGCATGATAATGCTGCTTCTGTTGCTGGATGTGCTACTGCTACTACTGTTGCTATGTCTTCAACTGCTGATATGGAGACTAACCCTTCTTCTGAGGATACCACTACTATTTCTGATGAGAATGCCAGGTTGAAGACATTGCTTGAAACAGGGATGTACAAAAGTCTCAAAGGGCATCAGACATTGTGTGATGTCCTCAAGAAACAGATTCTAAACCGAAACCCTCGAAAAGAGGGTGTTGGGTTCGAGAGGAAAATGAATTTTGATGGTTCCTACTGGAAGCCTGAGCAGTACCCCAAAACCACATAGATTGATGCAAAGGGACCTTCAGTGGATCCATCTACCTTATCCGGCTTCACTTGTGCTAACCCTATTATCATTGATGAATCCTTTGATGCAAACTATAAACTATTTAAGAAGCAGAATGGTGAGGTGTTTGTTAGGTATATTGGTACTAACTGCAAGAATGGACCCCCTTTGAAGAAGATCTAGATGCCCAGGAGTTGTCTTGAAAATCTTCAGGTGAATGTCATCATGACACCACCTGGGAAGAAGACAAACCCCAGACCAAAGGCTTCATATGGTCCAAAAGCTTCATACATACAGAGGACTACCAGAGTCACCCTAACGGAAATGTTTTGCAGGGAAACCATACTCAGACTTATGAATATGAGCGTGCTTCGCCAAATCGCTATGTTCATAAGACCAAGAACTATTCTGCGTATTCTTATGAGTATTATTCTTCTCATGCAAGGCTATTTGCTAGGGCTCCAAAGCCAAAGTTCTCGGATGCTGCACTTAGACTCATTGCTTCTAAGCCATCCCTAAAGATGTGGGTGGTTAAGAAAAATTAACTCTCTTTTGCAGGGCAAGGTCTCCAGCTGAAAATCAAAGGCGTCTGATGCTTATGCTGGGGACCTAAAACATCTTGTGGGGCGCAAGATAAAATGCCCAAATGGTCTTACTATGTATTTTGTTCCTGGATTCCTTGACAATCATCCCATCTGCCCCAACCAGGATCTGAACTTTGATAATATGCTTGTTCGTCAAATGTTTATGCTTCACATTTTCCTTGGTGAAGCCTATCCCCCTAACTGCACTATAGGGTACGATACCAAAGGCTTCTGAGTGGATTATGGACAGTGGATGCACTAATCACATGACTGGTGATCGAAGTCTTCTCATGGACTCAACCTTACGTCCATCTGACAAGAGTCACATCACATTTGCTGACACTGGTAAAAGCAAGGTATTGGGTCTAGGTAGAGTTGCAATCTCAAAGGATCAGCACATGGATAAAGTGATGCTTGTTGAATCCCTTGGTTTCAACTTAATGTCTGTCTCAATGCTTTGTGATATGAATATGGTAGTGATATTTGGAAAATATCGTTGCCTTGTGCTTATGGAATCTTATAAATCTCTAGTCTTTGAAGGGTACCGAAAAGATGGTCTATACATGGTAGATTTCTCAGCAGGACCACAGTTGGCCATATGTCTTCTAGCAAAAGCTTCAGAGTGTTGGCTCTGGCATCGGAGGCTAGGGCATCCTGGCATGAGGAACTTATACACTCGCGAAGAAGAAGCATGACGTAGGCATCGAGGGCGTCAAGTTCAAGAAAGATCATCTGTGTGGTGCCTGCGAAGCTGGAAAGATGACTAGGGCCAAGCATCCTCGAAGACAATCATGACTACATCACGTCCCTTCGAGCTACTTCACATGGACTTATTCGGCCCTACTCACTACTCTACTCTTACTACCACTGCTTGCCTCTATGGTTTTTTCATTGTTGATGATTACTCGAGATATACATGGGTGCATATAATCCTCTACAAGAATGAAGTGCAGGATGTCTTCAGGCGATTCTCCAATCGTGCCATGACGAACTATGGTATTAAGATCAAGCACATCAAAAGTGACAATGGCACAGAGTTCAAGAACACTGGCCTCGACACTTATCTTGATACCTTGGGCATCACTCATGAGTTCTCAACTTCATACACACCTCAGCAGAATGGCATCATGGAGCGCAAGAACAGAACCCTCATTGAGATGTCTCGGACGATGCTTGATGAGTACAAGACTCCAAGGAAGTTCTGGCCTGAAGCCATTGATACTGCATGCCATGTCATCAACCGTGTTTATCTCCACAAGCTTCTAAAGAAGACATCATATGAGATACTAACTGGTAAGAAGCCAAACATAAGCTACTTCAGAGTATTTGGTGCTAGGTGTTGGATCAAGGGTCCACATCACACTTCCAAATTTGCACCGAAAGCACATGAAGGTTTTAGCTTGGTTACGGAAAGGATTCGCACTCCTACAGAGTCTTCAACCTCTTTTACTATAAAGTGGTTGAAACTGTGGATGTGCGGTTCGATGAAACTAACGGCTCGCAAAGAGAGCACCTGCCAAATGTGCTAGATGAAGTCTCACCAAGTGAATCCATCAAGCTTATGGGTACTGGAGAAATCATACTTTCAGAGGCTCAGGCTAAAGAAGAACTCATCATTTCTGCACCTAATCAACCAGAAGATAATGCTCAGCTTGAAGTCAATGCCGATAATGAAGACAATGATCGGCAAGACCAAAGTCTTCGTCCAGTTCATCCTCGTGTTGCGAATGAAGTGCAGATTGAGAAGATAATCGATAGCATCAATGCACCTGGTCTGCTCACTCGTTCAAGAGCAACACAGCTAGCAAATTTTTGTGGGCGCTTTGCATTTGTCTCTATATCTGAACCCAAGAAAGTTGTTGAAGCCTTCATGGAACCTGAGTGGATTCAAGTGATGCAAGAAGAGCTTCAACAGTTCGAGCTGAAAAATGTGTGGGAATTAGTTAAGCGTCCTGACCCTCGCAAGCATAACATCATCGACACCAAATGGATCTATCACAACAAACAAGATGAGCATACTCAAGTTGTAAGAAACAAGGCTCGTCTCGTTGCTCAAGGTTACACTCAAGTAGAAGGAATTGACTTCGATGAAACCTTTTCTCCAGTGGCTAGGCTTGAAGCCATTCACATACTACTAGCGTATGTCAACCATCACAACATCCTCCTATAACAAATGGATGTGAAGAGTGCTTTTCTGAATGGCAAGATTGAAGAAGAAGTGTATGTTGCACAACCACCTGTCTTTGAAGACCCAAAACATCCTGACACGATATACAAGCTCAACAAGACATTGTATGGCCTCAAACAAGCCCCTCGCGCTTGGTATGACACACTCAAAGACTTCCTAAAGAGCAAAGGCTTCAAACCTGGTTCACCAGATCCTACACTTTTCACGAAGACATATGATGGAGAACTGTTTGTGTGCCAAATCTATGTGGATGACATTATCTTCGGCTGCACCAACAAGAGATACAGTGATGAGTTTGGATACATGATGCAAGAGCAATATCAGATGTCCATGATGGGTGAGCTGAAATTCTTCCTAGGTCTTCAAATCCGTCAGCAGAGCGACGACATCTTCATATCAGAAGAGAAATACCTCAAAGATTGCCTGAAGAAGTTTGGAATGCAAGACTGCAAAGGATACACGACGCCAATGCCAACCAAAAGTCATCTGGGCCCCGACGACAATGGTAAAGAGTTTGATCAAAAGGTATACTGATCCATGATTGGTTCTTTACTCTATTTATGTGCATCTAGGCCAGATATAATGCTTAGCGTTCGCATGTGTGCCCGATTCCAAGCGGCACCAAAGAAGTCGCATCACTTAGCTGTGAAGTGAATTCTTCGGTATTTGGTTTACTGATGTCTACTACACAACCTTCTTCTTGTAGACGTTGTTGGTGTTGGGGAACGTAGCAGAAATTCAAAAATTTTCCCTACGAATCACCAAGATCTATCTATGGAGAGACCAGCAACGAGTAGAAAGAGAGGAGAGTTTGCATCTACATACCCTTGTAGATCGCTAAGCGGAAGCGTTCAAGTGAACGGGGTTGATGGAGTCGTACTCGTCGTGATTCAGATCACCGATGATCAAGTGTCGAACGGACGGCACCTCCGCGTTCAACACACGTACAGCCCGGTGACGTCTCCCACGCCTTGATCCAGCAAGGAGAGAGGGAGAGGTTGAGGAAGACTCCATCCAACAGCAGCACAACGGCGTGGTGGTGGTGGAGGAGCGTGGCAATCCCGCAGGGCTTCGCCAAGCACCAACGGGAGAGGAGGAGGTGTCACAGGAGGGAGGGAGGCGCCAAGGGCTCAGGTCTGGATGCCCTCCCTCCCCTCCACTATATATAGGGGCAGGGGAGAAGGGGGAGGCGCAGCCTTGCCCCCTACTCCAAGAAAAAGGGTGCGGCCAAGAGGGCACCTCGGAGGTGCCTTCCCCCTCGAGGACTCTTCCCTCTAGGGTTCCCTAGGCGCATGGGCCTCTTGGGGCTGGTGCCCTTGGCCCATGTAGGCCAAGGCGCACCCCCTACAGCCCATGTGGCCCCTCGGGGCAGGTGGCCCCACCCGGTGGGCCCCCGGGACCCTTCCGGTGGTCCCGGTACAATACCGATGACCCCGAAACTTGTCTCGATGGCCGAAACAGGACTTCCTATATATAAATCTTTACCTCCGGACCATTCCGGAACTCCTCGTGACATCCAGGATCTCATCCGGGACTCCGAACAACATTCGGTAACCACATACAAGCTTCCTTTATAACCCTAGCGTCATCGAACCTTAAGTGTGTAGACCCTACGGGTTCGGGAGACATGCAGACATGACCGAGACGTTCTCCGGTCAATAAGCAACAGCGGGATCTGGATACCCATGTTGGCTCCCACATGTTCCACGATGATCTCATCGGATGAACCACGATGTCAAGGACTCAATCGATCCCGTATTCAATTCCCTTTGTCTAGCGGTATTTTACTTGCCCGAGATTCGATCGTCGGTATCCAATACCTTGTTCAATCTCGTTACCGGCAAGTCACTTTACTCGTTCCGTAACACATCATCCCGTGATCAACTCCTTGGTCACATTGCGCATATGATGATGTCCTACCGAGTGGGCCCAGAGATACCTCTCCGTTTACACGGAGTGACAAATCCCAGTCTCGATCCGCATAAAACAATAGATACTTTCAGAGATACCTGTAGTGCACCTTTATAGTCACCCAGTTACGTTGTGACGTTTGATACACCCAAGGCACTCCTACGGTATCCAGGAGTTACACGATCTCATGGTCAAAGGAAGAGATACTTGACATTGGCAAAGCTCTAGCAAATGAACTACACGATCTTTTGTGCTAGTCTTAGGATTGGGTCTTGTCCATCACATCATTCTCATAATGATGTGATCCCGTTATCAACGACATCCAATGTCCATAGCCAGGAAACCATGACTATCTGTTGATCACAACGAGCTAGTCAACTAGAGGCTCACTAGGGACATATTGTGGTCTATGTATTCACACGTGTATTACGATTTCCGGATAATACAGTTATAGCATGAATAAAAGACAATTATCATGAACAAGGAAATATAATAATAATACTTTTATTATTGCCTCTAGGGCATATTTCCAACAGTCTCCCACTTGCACTAGAGTCAATAATCTAGTTCACATCGCCATGTGATTAACACTCACAGGTCACATCGCCATGTGACTAATACCCAAGAGTTTACTAGAGTCAGTAGTCTAGTTCACATCACTATGTGATTGACACTCAATGAGTTTTTATGTTTGATCATGTTGCTTGTGAGAGAGGTTTTAGTCAACGGGTTTGAACCTTTCAGATCCGTGTGTGCTTTACAAATCTCTATGTCATCTCCTAGATGCAGCTACCACGCTCTATTTGGAGCTATTCCAAATAACTGTTCTACTTGGAGCTATTCAAAATTGTTGCTCCATTATATGTATCCGGTATCTCTACTCGGAGCTATCCGGATAGGTGTTAAGCTTGCATCGACGTAACCTTTACGACGAACTCTTTTACCACCTCCATAATCGAGAAAATTCCTTAGTCCACTAGTTACTAAGGATAACTTTGACCGTTGTCCTGTGAGCCATTCTTGGATCACTCTTGTACCCCTTGACTGACTCATGGCAAGGCACACTTCAGGTGCGGTACACAGCATAGCATACTGAAGAGCCTACGTCTTAAGCATAGGGGACGACCTTCGTCCTTTCTCTCTATTCTGCCGTGGTCGAGCTTTAAGTCTTAACTTCGTACCTTATAACTCAGGCAAGAACTCCTTCTTTGACTGGTCCATCTTAAACACCTTCAAGATCATGTCAAGGTATGTGCTCATTTGAAAGTATTATTAAGCATTTTGATCTATCCTTATAGATCTTGATGCTCAATGTTCAAGTAGCTTAATCCAGGCTTTCCATTGAAAAACACCTTTCAAATAACCCTATATGCTTTCTAGAAATTCTACGTCATTTCTGATCAACAATATGTCAACTACATATATTCATCAGAAATTCTATAGTGCTCCCACTCACTTCTTTGGAAATACAAGTTTCTCATAAACTTTGTATAGACCCAAAATCTTTGATCATCTTATCAAAGCGTACATTCCAACTCCGAGATGCTTACTCCAGTCCTTAGAAGGATCGCTGGAGCCGGCATACCTTTTAGCATCCTTAGGATCGACAAAAACTTTCTGATTGTATTACATACAACTTTTCCTCACGAAAACTGGTAAGGAAACTCGTTTTGATATCCATCTGCCAGATTTCATAAATACAGCTAATGCTAACATGAATCCGACGGACTTTAAGCATCGCTACGGATGAGAAAATCTCATCGTAGTCAACTCCTTGAACTTGTGAAAAACTTTTCGCCACAAGTCGAGCTTCATGGACGGTGACATTACCATCCACGTCCGTCTTCTTCTTAAAGATCCATTTATCTTAATGGCTTGCCGATCATCGGGCAAGTCCACCAAAGTCCATGGATCCGTTCTCAGATTTTATGGCCTCGAGCCATTTATCGGAATCCGGGCCCACCATCGTTTCTCCATAGCTCGTAGGTTCATTGTTGTCTAGCAACATGACCTTCAAGACAGGATCACCTTACCACTCCGAAGTAGTACGTGTCCTTGTCGTCCTACGAGGTTTGGTAGTGACTTGATCCGAAGTTTCATGATCAATATCATAAGCTTCCACTTCAATTGGTGTAGGTGCCACAGGAACAACTTCCTGTGCCCTACCACACACTAGTTGAAGAGACGGTTCAATAACCTCATCAAGTCTCCACCATCCTCCCACTCAACTCTTTCGAGAGAAACCTTTCCTCGAGAAAGGACCCGATTCTAGAAACAATTCATATTGCTTTCGGATCTGAATTAGGAGGTATACCCAACTGTTTTGGGTTTCCTATGAAGATGCATTTTATCCGTTTTGGGTTCGAGCTTATCAACCTGAAACTTTTTCATATAAGCGTCGCAGCCCCAAACTTTTAAGAAACGACAACTTAGGTTTCTAAACCATAATTCATACGGTGTCATCTCAACGGAATTATGCGGTGCCCTATTTAAAGTGAATGTGGTTGTCTCTAATGCCTAACCCATGAACGATAGTGGTAATTTGATAAGAGACATCATGGTACGCACCATATCCAATAGGGTGCAACTATGATGTTCGGACACACCATCACACTATGGTGTTCCAGGCGGTATTAATTGTGAAACATTTTCCACAATGTCTTAATTGTGTGCCAAAACTCGTAACTCAGATATTCATCTCTATGATCGTATCATAGACATTTTATCCTCTTGTCACAATGATCTTCTACTTCACTCTGAAATTACTTGAACCATTCAATAATTCAGACTTGTGTTTCATCAAGTAAATATTCTCAACATTTACTCGAATCATCTGTGAAGTAAGAACATAACGATATTCACTGCATGCCTCAACACTTATTGGACTGCACACATCAAAATGTGTTACTTCCAACAGGTTGCTATCTTGTTCCATTTTACTGAAACCGAGGCTTTTCAGTCATCTTGCCTAAGTGGTATGATTTGCATATCTCAAGTGATTCAAAAACAAGTGAGTTCAAACGGTCCATTTGCATGGAGTTTCTTTATGCATATATACCAATAGACATGGTTCGCATGTCTCAAACTTTTCAAAAATGAGTGAGTCCAAAGATCCATCAACATGGAGCTTCTTCATGCGTTTTATACCATTATGACTTACATGGCAGTGCCACAAGTAAGTGGTACTATCATTACTATCTTATATCTTTTGGCATGAAAATGTGTATCACTACGATCGAGATTCAATAAACCATTCAGGTTCAATACTAATCTTGATGGTAGAGGGAACGTGCGATGTTTGATTATATCAAACTTGGAAACACTTCCAACACATATCGTCAGCTCTCCTTTAGCTAGTCTCCGTTTATTCCGTAGCCTTTTATTTCGAGTTACTAACACTTAGCAACCGAACCGGTATCTAATACCCTGGTGCTACTAGGAGTACTAGTAAAGTACACATTAAAATAATGTATATCCAATATACTTTTATCGACCTTGCCAGCCTTCTTATCTACCAAGTATCTAGGGTAATCCTGCTCCAGTGGTTGTTCCCCTTATTACAGAAGCACTTAGTCTCGGGTTTGGGTTCAACCTTGGGTTTCTTCACTGGAGCAGCAGCTGATTTGCCGTTTCATGAAGTATCCCTTCTTGCCCTTGCCCTTCTTGAAACTAGTGGTTTCACCAACCATCAACAATTGATGCTCCTTCTTGATTTCTACTTTCGCGGTGTCAAACATCGTGAATACCTCAAGGATCATCTTATTTATCCCTGATATGTTATAGTTCATCACGAAGCTCTAGCAGCTCGGTGGCAACGACTTTGGGGAAACATCACTATCTCATCTGGAAGATTAACTCCCACTTGATTCAAGTGATTGTTGCACTCAGACAATCTGAGCACAAGCTCAACAATTGAGCTTCTCTCCTTAGTTTGCAGGCTAAGAAAATCGTCGGAGGTCTTATACCTCTTGACGTGAGCACGAGCCTGAAATCCCAATTTCAGCCCTCGAAACATCTCATATGTTCCGTGACGTTTCGGAAATGTCTTTGGTGCCTCTACTTAAACCATTTAACTGAACTATCACGTAGTTATCAAAACGTGTATGTTCGATGTTCGAAACATCCACAAACGATGTTGGGGTTCAGCACACTGAGCGGTGCATTAAGGACATAAGCTTTCTACTGATCGCATAATCGCTACTATCAACTTTCAACTATATTTTCTCTAGGAACATATCTAAAACAGTAGAACTAAAGCGCGAGCTACGACATAATTTGCAAAAGGTCTTTTGACTATGTTCAGGATAATTAAGTTCATCTTATGAACTCCCACTCAGATAGACATCCCTCTGGTCATCTAAGTGATTACATGATCCGAGTCAACTAGGCCGTGTCCGATCATCACGTGAGACGGACTAGTTAACGTCGGTGAACATCTTCATGTTGATCGTATCTACTATACGACTCATGCTCGACCTTTCGGTCTCCGTGTTCCGAGGCCATGTCTGCACATGCTAGGCTCGTCAAGTTAACCCTAAGTGTTTTCGCTGTGTAAAACTGTCTTACACCCGTTGTATGTGAACGTAAGAATCCATCACACCCGATCATCACGTGGTGCTTAGAAGCGACGAACTGTAGCAACGGTGCACAGTTAGGGGAGAACACTTCTTGAAATTTTGTAAGGGATCATCTTATTTACTATCGTCGTTCTAAGCAAACAAGATGCATAAACATGATAAACATCACATGCAATCAAATAGTGACATGATATGGCCAATATCATTTTGCTCCTTTTGATCTTCATCTTCGGGGCTCCATGATCATCATCGTCACCGGCATGACACCATGATCTCCATCATCATGATCTCCATCATCGTGTCTTCATGAAGTTGTCACGCCAACGACTACTTCTACTTCTATGGCTAACGCGTTTAGCAATAAAGTAAAGTAAGTTACATGGCGTTCTTCAATGACACGCAGGTCATACAAAAAATAAAGACAACTCCTATGGCTCCTGCCGGTTGTCATACTCATCGACATGCAAGTCGTGAATCCTATTACAAGAACATGATCAATCTCATACATCACATATATTCATTCATCACATCCTTTGGCCATATCACATCACATAGCATACCCTGTAAAAACAAGTTAGACGTCCTCTAATTGTTGTTTGCATGTTTTACGTGGCTGCTATGGGTTTCTAGCAAGAACGTTTCTTACCTACGCAAGACCACAACGTGATATGCCAATTGCTATTTACCCTTCATAAGGACCCTTTTCATCGAATCCGTTCCGACTAAAGTGGGAGAGACTGGCACCCGCTAGCCACCTTATGCACCAAGTGCATGTCAATCGGTGGAACCTGTCTCACGTAAGAGTACGTGTAAGGTCGGTCCGGGCCGCTTCATCCCACAATACCGCCGAAACAAGATTGGACTAGTAACGGTAAGCATATTGAACAACATCAACGCCCACAACTACTTTGTGTTCTACTTGTGCAAAGAATCTACGCAATAGACCTAGCTCATGATGCCACTGTTGGGGAACGTAGCAGAAATTCAAAAAATTTCCCTACGAATCACCAAGATCTATCTATGGAGAGACCAGCAACGAGTAGAAAGAGAGGAGAGTTTGCATCTACATACCCTTGTAGATCGCTAAGCGGAAGCATTCAAGTGAACGGGGTTGATGGAGTCGTACTCGTCGTTATTCAGATCACCGATGATCAAGTGCCGAACGGACGGCACCTCCGCGTTCAACACACGTACAGCCCGGTGACGTCTCCCACGCCTTGATCCAGCAAGGAGAGAGGGAGAGGTTGAGGAAGACTCCATCCAACAGCAGCACAACGGTGTGGTGGTGGTGGAGGAGCGTGGCAATCCCGCAGGGCTTCGCCAAGCACCAACGGGAGAGGAGGAGGTGTCATAGGAGGGAGGGAGGCGCCAAGGGCTCAGGTATGGATGCCCTCCCTCCCCTCCACTATATATAGGGGCAGGGGAGAAGGGGGAGGCGCAGCCTTGCCCCCTACTCCAAGAAAAAGGGTGCGGCCAAGAGGGGGGGAGGAGTCCATCCTCCCCAAGGCACCTCGGAGGTGCCTTCCCCCTCGAGGACTCTTCCCTCTAGGGTTCCCTAGGCGCATGGGCCTCTTGGGGCTGGTGCCCTTGGCCCATGTAGGCCAAGGCGCACCCCCTACAGCCCATGTGGCCCCCCGGGGCAGGTGGCCCCACCCGGTGGGCCCCCGGGACCCTTCCGGTGGTCCCGGTACAATACCGATGACCCCGAAACTTGTCTCGATGGCCGAAACAGGACTTCCTATATATAAATCTTTACCTCCGGACCATTCCGGAACTCCTCGTGACATCCGGGATCTCATCCGGGACTCCGAACAACATTCGGTAACCACATACAAGCTTCCTTTATAACCCTAGCGTCATCGAACCTTAAGTGTGTAGACCCTACGGGTTCGGGAGACATGCAGACATGACCGAGACGTTCTCCGGTCAATAACCAACAGCGGGATCTGGATACCCATGTTGGCTCCCACATGTTCCACGATGATCTCATCGGATGAACCACGATGTCAAGGACTCAATCGATCCCGTATTCAATTCCCTTTGTCTAGCGGTATTTTACTTGCCCGAGATTCGATCGTCGGTATCCAATACCTTGTTCAATCTCGTTACCGGCAAGTCACTTTACTCGTTCCGTAACACATCATCCCGTGATCAACTCCTTGGTCACATTGCGCATATGATGATGTCCTACCGAGTGGGCCCAGAGATACCTCTCCGTTTACACGGAGTGACAAATCCCAGTCTCGATCCGCATAAAACAATAGATACTTTCAGAGATACCTGTAGTGCACCTTTATAGTCACCCAGTTACGTTGTGACGTTTGATACACCCAAGGCACTCCTACGGTATCCAGGAGTTACACGATCTCATGGTCAAAGGAAGAGATACTTGACATTGGCAAAGCTCTAGCAAATGAACTACACGATCTTTTGTACTAGTCTTAGGATTGGGTCTTGTCCATCACATCATTCTCCTAATGATGTGATCCCGTTATCAACGACATCCAATGTCCATAGCCAGGAAACCATGACTATCTGTTGATCACAACGAGCTAGTCAACTAGAGGCTCACTAGGGACATATTGTGGTCTATGTATTCACACGTGTATTACGATTTCCGGATAATACAGTTATAGCATGAATAAAAGACAATTATCATGAACAAGGAAATATAATAATAATACTTTTATTATTGCCTCTAGGGCATATTTCCAACAGTTGGGCCTCCAAGTGCAGAGGTTTGTAGGACAGTAGCAAATTTCCCTCAAGTGGATGACCTAAGGTTTATCAATTCGTGGGAGGCATAGGATGAAGATGGTCTCTCTCAAACAACCCTGCAACCAAATAACAAAGAGTCTCTTGTGTCCCCAACACACCCAATACAATGGTAAATTGTATAGGTGCACTAGTTCGGCGAAGAGATGGTGATACAAGTGCAATATGGATGGTAGATATAGGTTTTTGCAATCGAAAAATATAAAAACAACAAGGTAACTAATGATAAAAGTGAGCACAAACGGTATTGCAATGCTAGGAAACAAGGCCTAGGATTCATACTTTCACTAGTGCAAGTTCTCTCAACAATAATAAAATAATTGGATCATATAACTATCCCTCAACATGCAACAAAGTGTCACTCCAAAGTCACTAATAGCGGAGAACAAACGAAGAGATTATTGTAGGATACGAAACCACCTCAAAGTTATTCTTTCCGATCAATCCGTTGGGCTATTCCTACAAGTGTCACAAACAGCCTTAGAGTTCGTAGTAAAATAACACCTTAAGACGCAAATCAACCAAACCCCTAATGTCACCTAGATACTCCAATGTCACCTCAAGTATCCGTGGGTATGATTATACGATATGCATCACACAATCTCAGATTCATCTATTCAACCAACACAAAGAACTTCAAAGAGTGCCCCAAAGTTTCTACCGGAGAGTCAAGACGAAAACGTGTGCCAACCCCTATGCATAAGTTCACGAGGTCACGGAACTCGCAAGTTGATCACCAAAACATACATCAAGCGGATCACGTGATAACCCATTGTCACCACAGATAAGCACATGCAAGACATACATCAAGTGTTCTAAATCCTTAAAGACTCAATCCGATAAGATAACTTCAAAGGGAAAACTCAATTCATCACAAGAGAGTAGATGGGGAGAAACATCATGAGATCCAAATATAATAGCAAAGCTCGCGATACATCAAGATCGTGCCGACTCCAGAACACGAGAGATAGATCAAACACATAGCTACTGGTACATACCCTCGGCCCCGAGGGAGAACTACTCCCTCCTTGTCATGGAGAGCGCCGGGATGATGAAGATGGCCACCGGAGAGGGGTTACCCCCTCCGGTAGGGTGCCAAAACGGGTCTAGATTGGTTTTTGGTGGCTATGGAGGCTTCTGGCGGCGGAACTCCCGATCTAGGTTTCTTTCTGGAAGTTTCTGTATATATAAGAGGTTTTGGCGTCGAGAACAAGTCAGGGGGGTCTCCAGGCTGTCCACGAGGCAGGGAGGCGCGCCCAGGGGGGTGGGCGCGCCCCCACCCTCGTGGGCAGCCCAAGACTCTTCTGGCCCAACTCTTTTACTCCATGGCCTTCTTCTGGTCCAAAATAAGCTTTGTCAAGTTTCAGGTCAATTGGACTCCGTTTGGTTTTCCTTTTCTGCGATACTCAAAAACAAGGAAAAAACAGAAACTGGCACTGGGCTCTAGGTTAATAGGTTAGTCCCAAAAATCATATAAAATAGCATATAAATGCATATAAAACATCCTAGATGGATAATATAATAGCATGGAACAATCAAAAATTATAGATACATTGGAGACGTATCAAGCATCCCCAAGCTTAATTCTTGCTCGTCCTCGAGTAGGTATGTAACGCCCTCGATGCGGCTATATCTCCCACGTGTCGAAGCACGACTTGAAGGCATAACCGCATTGAAAGCAATGTCGCAAGTGAGGTAATCTTCACACAACCCATGTAATACATAAGGGACAGAGATACATAGTTGGCTTACAATCGCCACTTCACACAATCCGGGAACATAACACCGATACGACGGAAACTAGGGAGGCAAGAGTGGAACAAAACACCAGGCATAAGGCCGAGCCTTCCACCCTTTACCAAGTATATAGATGCATTAATTAGATAAGAGATATTGTGATATCCCAACAAGTAAACATGTTCCAACAAGGAACAACATCTCCATGTTCCAACAAGGAACAAACTTCAATCTTCACATGCAACTAACAACGCTATAAGAGGGGATGAGCAAAGCGGTAACATAGCCAAACAACGGTTTGCTAGGACAAGGTGGGTTAGAGGCTTGGTTCAAAAATATGGGAGGCATGATAAGCAAGTGGTAGGTATCGCAGCATAGGCATAGAAAAAGAGCGAGCAACTAGCAAGCAAAGATAGACGTGATTTCGAGGGTATGGTCATCTTGCCTGAAATCCCGCAAGGAAGAAGAACGAGTCCATGAAGAAGACAAACAGACGTAGTCGAACGGTTCCTCACAAATGCGACGTTATCGGAACCAACCCGAAGAAACAACACCGGAAAGAAGCAAACAACATAGTAAACAACCAACACATAACCAAGGCACAATGCACAATCAAGTATGATGCATGCCCGGTTTAATGAGGCATGGCATGGCAAAGTGCACAAACAATCCTACAAATTAAGTGGGGCTCAATATGCAACGAGTTGCATATTGACAAAACACCACAACAAGTTATTTAGTTCAATCTCATTTATGTACCCAACAATATTAAATGTTGATTAACATGGCAAGGGCTGAAGCAAATGAAAACTACCTATCTAGGCAAGTTTAAATAAGGCCGGAACAACAAACAACAAGTCCGGAAAAATCCTCAAATGCATATATTAGGTTTGGTGATGTTCTGCCCTAAACCAAATTTTATAGTTGTTAAACATGCAAGATGAGTGCACCATGTTAAACTAGGCATTTTTCCACCCCATTTACATATAAAGTTTGTTACAAACCGAGTTACGGTTAAATAGTTATGAATTAAATCATTTTAGCATGGCATATGAGCAAATTAATGCAAACATCAGTTTAAACATTTTGAACGTAGATGAAAGTTGCAAATTATTAATCTACACAAAATTCTAAGCATTTTTCATATATAAATCATTTTAAACCGATGCACGGTTATTAAGTTATTAAATGCATGAACATGGAGGGGTTTTCTGTAAAACCTACAGTCTCTGATTAAAAAGCAAAATCCCAGGTGCTGGAAAAAAATACACGGGCCGAAACTAGTTGGGCCAAAGGAAGGGAAAAAAAGAGAGGCACTAGGGGGTCTGCCTCACCATGGGCCTTGGCCCAATTGAGGAGGAAGGCCCGGCCTGGGAACGAAGATCGTTGCTGGGCCTCGGTCAATACGATAACGAGGAACCGCTCCTCCGTCCTCTGCTCGACAGAGACAGAACGCGGTGCTGAAGGAGGCCAAGTGGCGGCGGCGGAGCAGATCTGGCAGCGACAAGTGGCGGATGGAGGCTGGGGTTGCGCGGAAAATGAGGAGCAGAGTGGAAGAATGTCCAGATTTGGAAGGGGGGTTCCCTTTTATAGCAAAAAATGGCTAGGGTTGGGGTTCTAGGGGGTTTTCGGAGCCTCGGATCATGATCCGACGGCTCCGGACGCGAGGAGGAGTAGGTTGGAGCTTGTGGGCTGTGCAAAAGGCCTCGGGCTAAGACAAGAGAAGAGAGAGGGAGGCCCGACGTCTGTTTCCGGAGACCGAAAACGTCCGACATTTGTCCGGCTATAATGCCGCTATAGTTTAATGGTTGGGCTATCAAACGAACTCTGAATGCGATGAAACTTGACAGGCGATCTATCTACACTATAATAAGACCGCACACCAACTTTCAACCCATTCTGAGAACATTTTCCAGCCACTTATAAAATAATATTTCGGACATGCCGCGGGCGCGTGCAAGTGTGTCTGGGCTCAGAACGGATAACAAATGGAACGAGGAGACCGGGACGGATGCAGGTTTTGAAAACATGATGATGCAATGCACATGATGACATGATAAAATGCAACACGCAAGCGAATGACATGGCAACAACATCGAATAACTGGAAGACACCTGGCGCATCATTCTCGGGGCGTCACAACACTCCACCACTACGAGAGGATCTCGTCCCGAGATCTAGAATGGCACCGGAGGGAAAACGGAAGAGAAAGAGAAGAGGTAAAACTAAGTTGCTTCTTTGACAAATGAGTGAAACCAAAGAACCTTGAAAAGGTTAAGCCATTTCGAGAAAAGAATACAACGGAGATGAACGAAGTTGAAAACACTCTGTTAGAAAAGAGGGACAAAGAACATTGCGAAAACCTTGAGGTTGAAGGGAAAGATATATATATTGAAACCACTCCGGTTAAGAGGATAAGCATGAAAAGATCATGATCTTCACAATTCGAGATGATGATCGAAAAGAGCAACATCACAAAGCCTCCGGAAGAAATGAAAGAACGGAATGGAATGGACGGAGGGGAACAAGATCTTGAGAGAGCATGCTTACAACAAATGCTGGAATGGAGTTGTTGGATTATCAACAACGAAAAACATAAACTTGATATGGTCTTAAGGAATACATCTCCAAATTATGAGGTGACAACCTGCCACTCACAGAAAAAGATTGGATTGATATCAACAAGAAGGCGAGAAACTATTTCACCGGGAGGATAGATGAATAACTTGGGTCATTTATGAGCACCATAAATAGCACAATCCTTAGGGAAGGCTTTAGGTGAAACATGACACAAGATAACTCCAACAAAGAGGTTGATGGATTTAAAATATCTCATTCATGACAACATGTGAATCATGAAACATGAATTCAAATTATCAAGAATGACATAATACCACCTCCAATGATACGGAAGAAACAATTGCACTCCGGATTACAATATGAAGAAAGCTTGAGCTTCTTAGAAAAGAATCTCGATGAATAAAACTTGGAGAAGGAATTAAATCTTTGATGAACCATTATGTAGAACCTCCATGAAGAACTCCGTTAAACAAAAGAAAGATCAAACAGAAGGAAAGGGAAGTTGAAAACACAAGGTGAATCCTTGCAATGATTTAAATGAATCTCCGTGGTGACAATAATTGAAAAAGGTTGGAACTCCCGGAAAAGATAAGATGAACAACTGACAACGAGAATTAGTTATTGTGAACAAACTCCGGAGGAACGAATCCATCATTTGGATGAAGCAAGAATAAGAATTATGTTATGCATATCCTTCATCAATTTAGGTTGATGACAAGCAACGGATTGCAAACAACTTATTCCCGTTGGAAGGATTTAGAGAGATATGGCGCAAACTTGAGAAAGTCTTCAACGATCCACCGGTAGAATTTGAAAAGCACGAATGCATAGATATGATACACGAAGGAAGAAAACTCTTGAACGAACCACCGTAAGAATTGAAAAGGAACGATTAAAACATGAAGAAACACCGGGAAGAATTAGCAATTAAACGAAGATGCTTGAGAGAATTTAGATACAAATGAAACGAAGAGATCCCGAGCTGGGAAGAGAATACTTGGAAGACGCACCGGTAAGATTTATAGGAGGAGAGCTGATAGCTGAGAATGAATAATTCTGAGATGATGGGCTCCGGAGAATCAAACTGAAAAAGACTCCTGAATTACTCCGGATGGGTGAAAAGAATTGTCACAATTGAAACAATTATGAGAGGATGGCAACAAGCTAGAATCACGCATCTTTGAGAGAACAAACAAGATATGGAGGAAAAAAACTCTTCTTCGGTCTTCAAAATCCGAGAATGACGACGAGAAACACTACCAAGACTTGTTGAGATACTCCGGGATGATGAATAGAAAGGTTGAGCCAACGGTTGAAAAGAATTTGAAAGATCTTGGAGGAAGACATATGACTGATGGCAATTCATTCTTACATCAAACTTGGAAAAGAATTTGATAATATCTCCGAGAAAAATTAGAAGAGTCAGGTAAGATCCTGGAAAAAGACATGTGGGTTAGGGCCCACTCAAAAAACACCATTGAACGATTACTTGAAAAGGAGAATGCACCGGTTGAATTGAATGGCTTGAAAGAGATAACATCCTCAAAATAACTTGAACGGATTGAGAATGGAAACGAATCTTCTGAGATATCTACGGCACTCCAGAACAATTGAATAGCGAGAGGTGAATGATTAAGAATTGCATCGGCATGAGAAAACATTGAAACGAGGAAAGGATATGATCAACAAAGCTTGACTTGAAACCACCGGAGATGAAAAGAATGAAGAATGACGAACTTGAAGCTCCATTAGAATCTTCCTGAGAATCACCGAATAAGAACATTGATGGAAAAGGAATGGAGAGACTTCACAAGAATATAAAGGATACTTGATTAAGACATCGGATTCCTTGAAGAAAAAGGGTGGGTGGGCGGGAAAACAAAGGCAACTTGGGGACGGATGAAACAAACACCGTTGAGAAGAACTGATACTTGATCTTGCGGATGTTGCAATGATCGGATCGACTTGAAGAGAAGCACACCGGTTAAAAAGGATTGACATGACAAACTCGATGATCGAGAAGGATTAGTGTTCACATCGGGGGATGAGAACACCGCTTAGGAAAAGGTATGGAATCAACATTTGACTTCGAAGCAACTCGACTACCACAACTCAAAACAAAAACAAAGGATTGGCTTGCAGAATAAGCCGGAATAAACATATGATAGAGATTTCATCCGAAGTTTTCATGGTGGGGCCTACACGGGCTCGATCGTATAACACCATCATGTACAAGGCAGTGCACATGACATACGAAGCGTCCCCGAGTCGACATAGCCAAGGACTCTTTAAGACACAACGAGACCACTGTAAAACCAACCGTGGATAGGCGGACCACTAGATGTCAAACCCCAATTTCATATCATACATCTGTCGGAAAGATATCTTAAGACCTACTTGAATTCCCACTTATAAACTCCCGAAATTTTCCCGGTTATGCAATCAGGTGTTGGGGATACAGGGGAAGCATAATATCTCACCCAAATCTAGCAAATCCTACATCCAGCTGTATCCATCCTTCAACACATAACCAAGAACCCTTCGGAAATCGTCTACCTCAACCTTTGAAAAGCATCCGTTATACGAGTTATGGCAGTACTCCTGAACTCCCGCCCCAGTACTGGGTGGCGTCGAGGTTATCTCACCAACAACTGCATAAAAGAGATTTTCGATGTCGGCGAAACTAAACTCAGGTATTCCAGAACTGCAACAATAAAATTGTGACGACAACACCTTGGAGCTCAACTCCCCGGGACACTGCCACAACCCCTAAATGTTAGGAGGCACCAAGAACAATGTTCTCGTCACAAAACCATCGGAACGATTCCAAGATACCCGCGTGATCCTAAAAAATTTAGTGAAATTTGAGAAGAGAAAAGTCAAAACTCTACGTCAGGATGCCTCACCAGAGCGATGAAGGGACTGAGGAGTAAAAAGAATACCTAACTCTCCGATATATATAATCCTAAATGACTCAAAACATTTTTCTAGACTCAACAATGCCAATGATTCGATCAAGCAGGGGGCTCCTAAGGTCGGGGAAGGCTCTGATACCAACTTGTAACGCCCTCGATGCGGCTATATCTCCCACGTGTCGAAGCACGACTTGGAGGCATAACCGCATTGAAAGCAATGTCGCAAGTGAGGTAATCTTCACACAACCCATGTAATACATAAGGGACAGAGATACATAGTTGGCTTACAATCGCCACTTCACACAATTACATGAATATAACATTACATCATCCAGATACAAACAAGGTCCGACTACGGAACCAAAATAAAAGAAGACTATCCCAAATGCTACATAGATCCCCGATCGTCCCAACTCGGTTCCACTACTGATCAACTGAAAAACGGAACACCAAAACGAACACGATCTTCATCGAGCTCCTCCTTGAGCTCGGTTGCATCACCTGTACAGTTCATCGGCACCTGCAAACTGGTTTTGGAAGTATCTGTGAGTCACGGGGACTCAGCAATCTCACACCCTTGCGATCAAGACTATTTAAGCTTATAGTAAGGGTAAAAGGTATGAGGTGGAGCTGCAGCAAGCGACTAGCATATATGGTGGCTAACATACACAAATGAGAGCGAGAAGAGAAGGCAAAGCACGATCAAACAACTATGATCAAGAAGTGATCCTAGAACAACCTACGTCAAGCATTACTCCAACACCGTGTTCACTTCTCGGACACCGCCGGAAAGAGACCATCACGGTGACACACGTAGTTGATGTATTTAATTTAAGATCAACTTCAGGTTTTCTACAACCGGTCATTAACAAATTCCCATCTGTCCATAACCGCGGGCACGACTTTTGAAAGTTCATAACCCTGCAGGGGTGTCCCAACTTATCCCATCACAAGCTCTCACGGTCAACGAAGGATATTCCTTCTAGCGGGAAGACCCAATCAGACTCGGAATCCCGGTTACAAGACATCCTTGACAATGGTAAAACAAGTCCAGCAAGACCGCCCGATGCGCCGACATCCTGATGGGAGTTGCACATATCTCGTTCTCAAGGCAACACCGGATGAACACTACATACAGCTAAAACCAGCCCTCAAGTTTCCTCGAGGTGGCGCCGCAAGTGGCTCTGTTTCAGACCAACACTTAGACAAGCACTAGCCCGGGGGGGTTAAAATAAAGATGACCCTTGGGCTGGCCTAACCCAAGGGAAAAAGGCTAGGTGTCGAATGGTAAAACCAAGGTTGGGCCTTGCTAGAGGAGTTTTATTCAAGGTGAACTGTCAAGGGGTTCCCATTATAACCCAACCGCGTAAGGAACGCAAAATCCGGGAACATAACATCGATACGACGGAAACTAGGGAGGCAAGAGTGGAACAAAACACCAGGCATAAGGCCGAGCCTTCCACCCTTTACCAAGTATATAGATGCATTAATTAGATAAGAGATATTGTGATATCCCAACAAGTAAACATGTTCCAACAAGGAACAACATCTCCATGTTCCAACAAGGAACAAACTTCAATCTTCACCAGCAACTAACAACGCTATAAGAGGGGCTGAGCAAAGCGGTAACATAGCCAAACAACGGTTTGCTAGGACAAGGTGGGTTAGAGGCTTGGTTCAACAATATGGGAGGCATGATAAGCAAGAGGTAGGTATCGAAGCATAGGCATAGCAAAAGAGCGAGCAACTAGCAAGCAAAGATAGAAGTGATTTCGAGGGTATGGTCATCTTGCCTGAAATCCTGCAAGGAAGAAGAACGAGTCCATGAAGAAGACAAATAGACGTAGTCGAACGGTTCCTCACAAACGCGACGTTATCGGAACCAACCCGAAGAAACAACACCAGAAAGAAGCAAACAACATAGTAAACAACCAACACATAACCAAGGCACAATGCACAATCAAGTATGATGCATGTTGGAAATATGCCCTAGAGGCAATAATAAATTGGTTATTATTATATTTCCTTGTTCATGATAATCGTTTATTATCCATGCTAGAATTGTATTGATAGGAAACTCAGATACATGTGTGGATACATAGACAACACCATGTCCCTAGTAAGCCTCTAGTTGACTAGCTCGTTGATCAATAGATGGTTACGGTTTCCTGACCATGGACAATGGATGTCGTTGATAACGGGATCACATCATTAGGAGAATGATGTGATGGACAAGACCCAATCCTAAGCCTAGCACAAGATCATGTAGTTCATATGCTGAAGCTTATCTAATGTCAAGTATCATTTCCTTAGACCATGAGATTGTGCAACTCCCGGATACCGTAGGAGTGCTTTGGGTGTGCCAAATGTCACAACGTAACTAGGTGGCTATAAAGGTACACTACATGTATCTCCGAAAGTGTCTATTGGGTTGGCACGAATCGAGACTGGGATTTGTCACTCTGTGTAAACGGAGAGGTATCTCTGGGCCCACTCGGTAGGACATCATCATAATATGCACAATGTGATCAAGGAGTTGATCACGGGATGATATGTTACGGAACGAGTAAAGAGACTTGCCGGTAACGAGATTGAACAAGGTATCGGGATATCGACGATCGAATCTCGGGCAAGTATCATACCACTAGACAAAGGGAATTGCATACGGGATTGATTGAATCCTCGACATCGTGGTTCATCCGATGAGATCATCGTGGAACATGTGGGAGCCAACATGGGTATCCAGATCCCGCTGTTGGTTATTGACCGGAGAGTTATCTCGGTCATGTCTGCATGGTTCCCGAACCCGTAGGGTCTACACACTTAAGGTTCGATGACGCTATGGTTATAGGGAATAGATATACGTGGTTGCCGAATGTTGTTTGGAGTCCCGGATGAGATCCCGGACGTCACGAGGAGTTCCAGAATGGTCCAGAGGTAAAGATTTATATATGGGAAGTCCTGTTTTGGTCGCCGAAAAAGTTTTGGATTTTATCGGTAATGTACCGGGACCACCGGGAGGGTCCCGGTGGTCCACCAAGTGGGGCCACCAGCCCTGGAGGGCTGCATGGGCCAAGTGTGGGAGGGGACCAGCCCCAGGTGGGCTGGTGTGCCCCCCCCACCAAGGCCCAAGGCGCAAGGGAGAGTGGAAGGGGGCAAACCCTAGGCTCAGATGGGCCTAAGGCCCACCTAGTGGTGCGCCCCCCTCTCTCCCCCTTGGCCGCCCCCCTAGATGGGATCTAGGGCTGGCCGCCACCCCTAGGGGTGGAAACCTAGGTGGGGGCACAGCCCCTCCCCTCCCCCTATATATACTTGAGGTTTTGGGCTGCCATAGACACGATTCAATCTCCTTCTTGGCGCAGCCCTACCCCTCTCCCTCCTCGTCTCTTGCGGTGCTCGGCGAAGCCCTGCTGGAGTACCACACTCCTCCACCACCACCACGCCGTTGTGCTGCTGCTGGATGGATTCTTCCCCAACCTCTCCTTCACCCCTTGCTGGATCAAGGTGTAGGAGACGTCACCGGGCTGTATGTGTGTTGAACACAAAGGTGCCGTCCGTTCGGCACTAGGATCATCGGTGATTTGGATCACGACGAGTACGACTCCATCAACCCCGTTCACTTGAACGCTTCCGCTTAGAGATCTACAAGGGTATGTAGATGCACTCTCCTTCCCCTCGTTGCTAGATTACTCCATAGATTGATCTTGGTGATGCATAGAAAATTTTGAATTTCTGCTACGTTCCCCAACAGTGGTATCAGAGCTAGGTCTATGCATAGTTACTATGCACGAGTAGAACACAAAGTAGTTGTGGGCGTCGATTTTGTCAATTTACTTGCCGTTACTAGTCTTATCTTGATTCGGCAGCATTGTGGGATGAAGCGGCCCGGACCAACCTTACACGTACGCTTACGTGAGACCGGTTCCACCGACTGACATGCACTAGTTGCATAAGGTGGCTGGCGGGTGTCTGTCTCTCCCACTTTAGTCGGATCGGATTCGATGAACAGGTTCCTTATGAAGGGTAAATAGAAATTGGCAATTCACGTTGTGGTTTTGGCGTAGGTAAGAAACGTTCTTGCTAGCAACCTATAGCAGGCACGTAAAAATTTGCAACAACAATTGGAGGACGTCTAACTTGTTTGTGCAGCATATGCCTTGTGATGTGATATGGCCAAAAGGATGTGATGAATGATATATGTGATGTATGAGATTGATCATGTTCTTGTAATAGGAATCATGACTTGCATGTCAATGAGTATGACAACCGGTAGGAGCCATAGGAGTTGTCTTAATTTATTTATGACCTGCGTGTCAACATAAACGTCATGTAATTACTTTACTTTATTGCTAAAGCGTTAGCCATAGTAGTAGAAGTAATAGATGACTAGACAACTTCAAGAAGACACGATGATGGAGACCATGGTGATGGAGATCATGGTGTCATGCCGGTGACAACGATGATCATGGAGCCCCAAAGATGGAGATCAAGAGGAGCAAAATGATATTGGCCATATCATGTCACTATTTGATTGCATGTGATGTTTATCATGTTTTACATCTTATTTGCTTAGAACGACGGTAGTAAATAAGATGATCCCTCATTAAAATTTCAAGAAAGTGTTCCCCCTAACTGTGCACCGTTGCGAAAGTTCGTCGTTTCGAAGCACCACGTGATGATCGGGTGTGATAGATTCTAACGTTCGAATACAACGGGTGTTGACGAGCCTAGCATGTACAGACATGGCCTCGGGACACATGTGAAACACTTAGGTTGACTTGACGAGCCTAGCATGTACAGACATGGCCTCGGAACACAAGAGACCGAAAGGTCGAGCATGAGTCGTATGGTAGATACGATCAACATGAAGATGTTCACCGATGATGACTAGTCCGTCTCACGTGATGATCGGACACGGCCTAGTTGACTCGGATCATGTAATCACTTAGATGGCTAGAGGGATGTCTATCTGAGTGGGAGTTCATAAGATGAACTTAATTATCCTGAACATAGTCAAAAGGTCTTCGCAAATTATGTCGTAGCTCGCACTTCAGTTCTACTGTTTAGATATGTTCCTAGAGAAATTTATTTGAAAGTTGATAGTAGCAATTATGCGGACTAGGTCCGTAAACTGAGGATTGTCCTCTTTGCTTCATAGAAGGCTTATGTCCTTAATGCACCGCTCAGTGTGCCGAACCTCGAACGTCGTCTGTGGATGTTGCGAACATCTGACATACACATTTTGATAACTACGTGATAGTTCAGTTAAACAGTTTAGAGTTGAGGCACCGAAGACGTTTTGAAACGTCGCGAAACATATGAGATGTTTCGAGGGCTGAAATTGGGATTTCAGGCTTGTGCCCACGTCAAGAGGTATAAGACCTCCGACGATTTTCTTAGCCTGCAAACTAAGGGAGAAAAGCTCAATTGTTGAGCTTGTGCTTAGATTGTCTGAGTACAACAATCATTTGAATCGAGTGGGAGTTGATCTTCCAAATGAGATAGTGATGTTTCTCCGAAGTCATTACCACCAAGCTGCTAGAGCCTCGTGATGAACTATAATATATCAGGGACATATATGATGATCCTTGAGATATTCGCGATGTTTTGACACCACAAAAGTAGAAATCAAGAAGGAGCATCAATTGTTGATGGTTGGTGAAACCACTAGTTTCAAGAAGGGCAAGGGCAAGAAGGGATACTTCATGAAACGGCAAATCAGCTGCTGCTCTAGTGAAGAAACCCAATGTTGAACCCAAACCCGAGACTAAGTGCTTTTGTAATAAGAGGAACAACCACTGGAGCAGAATTACCCTAGATACTTGGTAGATGAGAAGGCTGGCAAGGTCGATAGAAGTATATTGGATATACATCGTGTTAATGTGTACTTTACTAGTACTCCTAGTAGCACCATGGTATTAGATACCGGTTCGGTTACTAAGTGTTAGTAAACTCGAAATAAAAGGCTGCGGAGTAAACGGAGACTAGCTAAAGGTGAGCTGGCGATATGTGTTGGAAGTTTTTCCAAGCTTGATGTGATCAAGCATCACACGCTCCCTCTACCATCGAGATTGGTGTTTGCATTGAGCATAGACATGATTGGATTATGTCTATCGCAATACAGTTATTCATTGAAGGAGAATAATGGTTACTCTGTTTATTTGAATAATACCTTCAATGGTCTTGCACCTAAAATGAATGGTTTATTGAATCTCGATCGTAGTGATACACATGTTCATGCCAAAAGATATAAGATAGTAATGATAGTACCACCTACTTGTCGCACTGCCACGTAAGTCATATCGGTATAAAACGCATGAAGAAGCTCCATGTTGATGGATCTTTGGGCTCACTCGTTTTTGAAAAGTTTGAGACATGCGAACCATGTCTATTGGTGTATATGCATGAAGAAACTCCATGCAAATGGACCGTTTGGACTCACTTGTTTTTGAATCACTTGAGACATGAAAATCATACCACATGGGCAAGATGATTGAAAGCCTCGTTTTCAGTAAAATGGAACTAGAAAGCAACTTGTTGGAAGTAATACATTTTGATGTGTGCAGTCCAATGAGTGCTGAGGCGTGTAGTGGATATCGTTATGTTCTTACTTCACAGATGATTTGAGTAGATGTTGAGTATATTTACTTGATGAATCACGAGTCTGAATTATTGAAAGGTTCAAGTAATTTCAGGGTGAAGTTGAAAGATCGTCGTGACAAGAGGATAAAATATCTATGATATGATCATAGAGATGAATATCTGAATTACGAGTTTGGCACAGAATTAAGACATTGTGGAAATTGTTTCAAAACTAATACAGCCTGGAACACCATAGTGTGATGGTGTGTCCGAACATCATAACTGCACCCTATTGGATATGATGCATACCATGATGTCTCTTATCGAATTATCACGATAGTTTATGGGTTAGGCATTAGAGACAACCACATTCACTATAAATAGGGCACCACATAATTCTGATGAGATGACACCGTATGAACTATGGTTTAGAGAAACCTAAGCTGTCATTTCTTAAAAGTTTGGGGCTGCGACATTTATGTGAAAAAGTTTCAGGCTGATAAACTCGAACCCAAAGCGGATAAATGCATCTTCATAGGACACCCAAAAAAACAGTTGGGTATACCTCCTGTCTCAGATCCGAAAGCAATAAGGGATTGTTTCTAGAATCGGGTCCTTTCTCGAGGAAAAGTTTCTCTCAAAAGAATTGAGTGGGAGGATGGTGGAGACTTGATGAGGTTACTGAACCGTCTCTTCAACTAGTGTGTGGCAGGGCACAGGGAGTTGTTCCTGTGGCACCTACACGAATTGAAGTGAAGCTTATGATAGTGATCATGAAACTTCAGATCAAGTCACTACCAAACCTCGTGGGATGACAAGGATGCGTACTACTTTAGAGTGGTACGTAATCCTGTCTTGGAAGTCATGTCGCTAGACAACAATGAACCTACGAGCTATGGAGAAGCGATGGTGGACCTGGATTCCAAAATGGCTCGAGGCCATATAATCCGAGAGAGGATCCATATATGAAAACAAAGTGTAGACTTTGGAAGAACTACTTGATGGTCGTAAGGCTGTTGGGTACATATGGATTTTAAAAGGAAGACGGACAATGATGGTAAGTATCACCATTAAGAAAGCTCGACTTGTCGTTAAGATGTTTTCTGACAAGTTCAAGGAGTTGACTACGATGAGACTTTCTCACTCGTAGCGATGCTAAGAGTCTGTTGGAATTATATAGCGATTACTGCATTATTTATGAAATCTTGCAGATAGGATGTCAGAACATTGTTTCCTCGACGATTTTCTTGAGGAAAGGTTGTATGTGATACAACCGGAAGGTTTTGTCGATCCTGAAAGATGCTAACAAGTATGCAAAGCTCCAGCAATCCTTCTAAGGACTGGAGTAAGCATCTCAGAGTTGGAATGTATGCTTTGATGAGATGATCAAAGTTTTTGGGTGTATACAAAGTTTATGAGAAACTTGTATTTCCAAAGAAGTGAGTGGGAGCACTATAGAATTTCTGATGAGTATATGTTGATCAGAAATGACGTAGAATTTCTGAAAAGCATATAGGGTTATTTGGAAAGTGTTTTTCAATGGAAAGCCTGGATTAAGCTACTTGAACATTGAGCATTAAGATCTATAAGGATAGATCAAAACACTTAATGGTACTTTCAAATGAGCACATACCTTGACATGATCTTGAAGGTGTTCAAGATGGATCAGTCAAAGAAGGAGTTCTTGCCTGAGTTGTAAGGTATGAAGTTAAGACTTAAAGCTCGACCACGGTAGAAGAAAGAGGAAGGACGAAGGTCGTCCCCTATGTTTTTGTCATAGGCTCCATACGGTATGCCATGCTGAGTACCGCACCTGATGTGTGCCTTGCCACATATTTGGCAAGAGGGTACAAAGGTGATCTAGGAGTAGATCACCAGATAGCAGTCTAAATTATCCTTAGAGGAATAAGGATATGTTTCTCGGTTATGGAGGTGATAAAGAGTTCGACGTAAAGAGTTACGTCGATGCAAGCTTAACACCTATCTGGATAGCTCTGAGTAGAGATACCGGATACGTATAATGGAGCAACAATTTAGAATAGCTCCAAGTAGAACAGTTATTTGAAATGGCTCCAAATGTAGCGCAGTAGTTGCATCTACAAGATGACATAGAAATTTGCGAAGTACATACGGATCTGAATGCTGCAGACCCGTTGACTGAAACCTCTCTCACAAGCATAACATGATCAAACCTAGAACTCTTTCGGTGTTAGTCACATGGGGATGTGACCTTGAGTGTTAATCACATATTGATGTGAACTAGATTATTGACTCTAGTGCAAGTGGGAGACTGTTGGAAATATGCCCTAGAGGCAATAATAAATTGGTTATTATTATATTTCCTTGTTCATGATAATCATTTATTATCCATGCAAGAATTGTATTGATAGGAAACTCAGATACATGTGTGGATACATAGACAACACCATGTCCCTAGTAAGCTTCTAGTTGACTAGCTCGTTGATCAATAGATGGTTACGGTTTCCTGACCATGGACATTGGATGTCGTTGATAACGGGATCACATCATTAGGAGAATGATGTGATGGACAAGACCCAATCCTAAGCCTAGCACAAGATCATGTAGTTCGTATGTTGAAGCTTATCTAATGTCAAGTATCATTTCCTTAGACCATGAGATTGTGCAACTCCCGGATACCGTAGGAGTGCTTTGGGTGTGCCAAACGTCACAACGTAACTGGGTGGCTATAAAGGTACACTACAGGTATCTCCGAAAGTGTATGTTGGGTTGGCACGAGTCGAGACTGGGATTTGTCACTCCGTGTAAACGGAGAGGTATCTCTGGGCCCACTCGGTAGGACATCATCATAATGTGCACAATGTGATCAAGGAGTTGATCACGGGATGATGTGTTACGGAACGAGTAAAGAGACTTGCCGGTAACAAGATTGAACAAGGTATCGGGATACCGACGATCAAATCTCGGGCAAGTATCATACCGCTAGACAAAGGGAATTGCATACGGGATTGATTGAATCCTAGACATCGTGGTTCATCCGATGAGATCATCGTGGAACATGTGGGAGCCAACATGGGTATCCAGATCCCGCTGTTGGTTATTGACCGGAGAGTTATCTCGGTCATGTCTGCATGGTTCCCGAACCCGTAGGGTCTACACACTTAAGGTTCGATGACGCTAGGGTTATAGGGAATAGATATACGTGGTTGACGAATGTTGTTTGGAGTCCCGGATGAGATCTCGGACGTCACGAGGAGTTCCGGAATGGTCCGGAGGTAAAGATTTATATATGGGAAGTCCTGTTTTGGTCGCCGGAAAAGTTTCGGGTTTTATCGGTAATGTACCGGGACCACCGGGAGGGTCCCGGTGGTCCACCAAGTGAGGCCACCAGCCCCGGAGGGCTGCATGGGCCAAGTGTGGAAGGGGACCAGCCCCAGGTGGGCTGGTGCGCCCCCCACCAAGGCCCAAGGCGCAAGGGAGAGTGGAAGGGGGCAAACCCTAGGCTCAGATGGGCCAAAGGCCCACCTAGTGGTGCGCCCCCCTCTCTCCCCCTTGGCCGCCCCCCTAGATGGGATCTAGGGCTGGCCGCCACCCCTAGGGGTGGAAATCTAGGTGGGGGCGCAGCCCCTCCCCTCCACCTATATATACTTGAGGTTTTGGGCTGCCATAGACATGATTCAATCTCCTTCTTGGCGCAGCCCTACCCCTCTCCCTCCTCGTCTCTTGCGGTGCTTGGTGAAGCCCTGCTGGAGTACCACGCTCCTCCACCAACACCACGCTGTTGTGCTGCTGCTGGATGGAGTCTTCCCCAACCTCTCCTTCACCCCTTGCTGGATCAAGGCGTAGGAGACGTCATCGGGCTGTATGTGTGTTGAACACGGAGGTGTCGTCAGTTCGGCACTAGGATCATCGGTGATTTGGATCACGACGAGTACGACTCCATCAACCCCGTTCACTTGAACGCTTCCGCTTAGCGATCTACAAGGGTATGTAGATGCACTCTCCTTCCCCTTGTTGCTAGATTACTCCATAGATTGATCTTGGTGATGCGTAGAAAATTTTGAATTTCTGCTACGTTCCCCAACAATGCATGCCCGGTTTAATGAGGCATGGCATGGCAAAGTGCACAAACAATCCTACAAATTAAGTGGGGCTCAATATGCAACGAGTTGCATATTGACGAAACACCACAACAAGTTATTTAGTTCAATCTCATTTATGTACCCAACAATATTAAATGTTGATTAACATGGCAAGGGGTGAAGCAAATGAAAACTACCTATCTAGGCAAGTTTAAATGAGGCCGAAACAACAAACAACAAGTCCGGAAAAATCCTCATATGCATATATTAGGTTTGGTGCTGTTCTGCCCTAAACCAAATTTTATAGTTGTTAAACATGCAAGATGAGTGCACCATGTTAAACTAGGCATTTTCCACCCCATTTACATATAAAGTTTGTTACAAACCGAGTTACGGTTAAATAGTTATGAATTAAATCATTTGAGCATGGCATATGAGCAAATTAATGCAAACACCAGTTTAAACATTTTGAACATAGATGAAAGTTGCAAATTATTAATCTACACAAAATTCTAAGCATTTTTCATATATAAATCATTTTAAACCGACACACGGTTATTAAGTTATTAAATGCATGAACATGGAGGGGTTTTCTGCAAAACCTACAGTCTCTGATTAAAAAGCAAAATCCCAGGCGCTGGAAAAAAATACACGGGCCGAAACTAGCTGGGCCAAAGGAAGGGAAAAAAGAGAGGCACTAGGGGGTCTGCCTCACCATGGGCCTTGGCCCGATTGAGGAGGAAGGCCCGGCCTGGGGAATGAAGATCGTTGCTGGGCCTCGGTCAATACGATAATGAGGAACCGCTCCTCCGTCCTGTGCTCGACAGAGGCAGAACCCGGCGCTGAAGGAGGCCAAGTGGCAGCGGCGGAGCAGATCTGACGGCGACAAGTGGTGGATGGAGGCTGGGGCTGCGCGGAAAATGAGGAGCAGAGTGGAAGAATGTCCAGATTTGGAAGGGGGGGTTCCCTTTTATAGCAAAAAATGGCTAGGGTTGGGGTTCTAGGGGGTTTTCGGAGCCTTGGATCATGATCCGATGGCTCCGGACGCGAGGAGGAGTAGGTTGGAGCTTGTGGGTTGTGCAGAAGGCCTCGGGCTAAGACAAGAGAAGAGAGAGGGAGGCCCGGCGTCTGTTTCTGGAGACCGAAAACGTCCGACATTTGTCCGGCTATAATGCCGCTATAGTTTAACGGTTGGGCTATCAAACGAACTCCGAATGTGATGAAACTTGACAAGCGGTCTATCTACACTATAATAAGACCGCACACCAACTTTCAACCCATTCCGAGAACATTTTCCGGCCACTTATAAAATAATATTTCGGACATGCCGTGGGCGCGTGCAAGTGTGTCTGGGCGTAGAACGGACAACGGACGAAATGAGGAGACCGGGACGGATGCAGGTTTTGAAAACATGATGATGCAATGCACATGATGACATGATAAAATGCAACACGCAAGCGAATGACATGGCAACAACATCGAATAACTGGAAGACACCTGGCGCATCGGTCTCGGGGTGTCACAAGGTAAATGATAAAACAATATTTCTGATGTGGAATGTTATCTAACATAATTATCAATGTAATTTTCTTTATTGTGGCAAGAATATTCAGATCCATAAGATTCAAGACAAAAGTTTAATATTGACATAAAAATAATAATACTTCAAGCATACTAACCAAGAAATTATGTGTTATCAAAATAACATAGCCAAGGAAAGCTTATCCCTACAAAATCATATAGTTTGGCAATGCTTCATTTTCGTTACACAAAATGCTCCCGTCATGCACAACCCCGATGACAAGCCGAGCAATTGGTTCACACTTTTTAATGCGCTTCAGCCTTTTCAACCCTTACGCAATACATGAGCGCAAGCCATGGACATAGCACTATGGGTGGAATAGAGTATGATGATAGGGGTTATGCGAGAAGACAAAAAAGAAGAAAGTCTCACATTGACGCGGCTAATCAACGGGCTATGGAGATGCCCATCAATTGATGTCAATGCAAGGAGTAGGGAATGCCATGCAACGGATGCACTAGAGCTATAAATATATGAAAGCTCATCAAAAGAACCTAAGTGGGTGTGCATCCAACTTGCTTGCTCACGAAGACCTTGGGCATTTTGAGGAAGCCCATCATTGGAACATACAAGCCAAGTTCTATAATGAAAAATTCCCAATAGTATATGAAAGTGACAACATAAGAGACTCTCTATCATGAAGATCATGATGCTATTTTGAAGCACAAGCGTGGAAAAGGATAGTAACATTGTCCCTTCTCTCTTTTTCTCTAATTTTTTATTTGGTCCTTCTCTCTTTTTTCCTTTCTTTTTCTTTTTGGCCTCCTTTTCTTATCCTTTTTTTCTTTCGTCCGGAGTCTCATCCCGACTTGTGGGGGAATCATAGTCTCCATCATCCTTTCCTCACATGGGACAATGCTCTAATAATGATGATCATCACACTTTTATTTACTTACAACTCAAGAATTACAACTGGATACTTAGAACAAAATATGACCCTATGTGAATGCCTCCGGCGGTGTACCGGGATATGCAATGAATCAAGAGTGACATGTATCAAAAATTAGCATGGTGGCTTTGCCACAAATACGATGCCAACTACATGATCATGCAAGGCAATATGACAATGATGATGCGTGTCATAATAAACGGAACGGTGGAAAGTTGCATGGCAATATATCCCGGAATGGCTATGGAAATGCCATAATAGGTAGGTGTTGGGGAACGTAGCAGAAATTCAAAATTTTCTACGCATCACCAAGATCAATCTATGGAGTAATCTAGCAACGAGGGAAGGAGAGTGCATCTACATATCCTTGTAGATCGCTAAGCAGAAGCGTTCAAGTGAACGGGGTTGATGGAGTCGTACTCGTCGTGATCCAAATCACTGATGATCCTAGTGCCGAATGGACAGCACCTCCGCGTTCAACACACGTACAGCCCAGTGACGTCTCCTACGCCTTGATCCAGCAAGGGGAGAAGGAGAGGTTGGGGAAGACTCCGTCCAGCAGCAGCACGATGGCGTGGTGGTGGTGGAGGAGCATGGCAATCCTGCAGGGCTTCGCCAAGCACCGCGAGAGAGGAGGAGGGAGAGAGGCAGGGCTGCACCATGGAGAGGTCAAAACTCATGTGTTGGCAGCCCCAAAGTCCTCAAGTATATATAGGGGAGAGGGAGGGGTGTGCGCCCCCTTTAGGGTTTCCACCCCAAGGGGTGCGGCAGCCCCAAACCCATCTAGGGTGGCGGCCAAGGGGGGGAGAGGGGGAAACTTGCCCCCCAAGCTAGGTGGAGGCGCCCCCTCCCCAAACCCTAGGCACCTTGGGCCCTTGTGGGGGGGGGGCGCACCAGCCCACCTGGGGCTGGTCCCCTCCCACACTTGGCCCATGCAGCCCTCCGGGGCTTGTGGCCCCACTTGGTGGACCACCGGGACCCTCCCGATGGTCCCGGTACATTACCGATAAAACCCGAAACTTTTTCGGCAACCAAAACAGGACTTCCCATATATAATTCTTTACCTCCGGACCATTCCGTAACTCCTCGTAAAATCCAGGATCTCATCCGAGACTCCGAACAACATTCGGTAACCACATACAAACTTCCTTTATAACCCTAGCGTCATCGAACCTTAAGTGTGTAGACCCTACGGGTTCGGGAACCATGCAGACATGACCGAGACAACTCTCCGGTCAATAACCAACAGCGGGATCTGGATACCCATGTTGGTTCCCACATGTTCCACGATGATCTCATCGGTTGAACCACGATGTCGAGGATTCGATCAATCCTATATGCAATTCCCTTTGTCTAGCGGTATTGTACTTGCCCGAGATTCGATCGTCGGTATCCCGATACCTTGTTCAATCTCATTACCGGCAAGTCTCTTTACTCGTTCCATAACACATCATCCCATGATCAACTCCTTGGTCACATTGTGCACATTATGATGATGTCCTACCGAGTGGGCCTAGAGATACCTCTCCGTTTACACGGAGTGACAAATCCCAGTCTCGCTTCGTGTCAACCCAACAAACACTTTCGGAGATACCTGTAGTGTACCTTTATAGCCACCCAGTTATGTTGTGACGTTTGGCACACCCAAAGCACTCCTACGGTATCCGGGAGTTGCACAATCTCATGGTCTAAGGAAATGATACTTGACATTAGAAAAGCTTTAGCAAACGAACTACACGATCTTGTGCTAGGCTTAGGATTGGGTCTTGTCCATCACATCATTCTCCTAATGATGTGATCCCGTTATCAACGACATCCAATGTCCATGGTCAGGAAACCATAACCATCTATTGATCAACGAGCTAGTCAACTAGAGGCTTACTAGGGACATGGTGTTGTCTATGTATCCACACATGTATCTGAGTTTCCTATCAATACAATTATAGCATGGATAATAAACGATTATCATGAACAAGGAAATATAATAATAACCAATTTATTATTGCCTCTAGGGCATATTTCCAACAGTCTCCCACTTGCACTAGAGTCAATAATCTAGTTCACATCGCCATGTGATCAACACTCACAGGTCACATCGCCATGTGACCAACATCCAAGAGTCTTGGGTTTGATCATGTTATGCTGTGAGAGAGGTTGTAGTCAACGGGTCTTACCATATTCAGATCCCTATGTATTTCGCAAAACTTTATATCGTAGATGCTGCTACCACGTTCCACTTGGAGCTATTCCAAATTATTGCTCCATTATACGTATCCGGTATCTCTACTCAGAGCTATCCGGATAGATGTTAAGCTTGCATCGACATAACTCTTTACGTCGAACTCTTTATCACCTCCATAACCGAGAAACATTTCCTTATTACTCTAAGGATAATTTTTTGACCGCTATCCGGTGATCTACTCCTAGATCACCTTTGTACCCTCTTGCCAGACATGTGGCAAGGCACACATCAGGTGCGGTACTCAGCATGGCATACCGTATAGAGCCTATGACAAGAGCATAGGGGACGACCTTCGTCCTTCCTCTTTCTTCTGCCGTGGTCAAGCTTTGAGTCTTACTCAACTTTACACCTTACAACTCAGGTAAGAACCCCTTCTTTGACTGATCTATTTTGAACTCCTTCAAAAACATGTCAAGGTGTGCGTTCTTTGAAAGTATCATCAGGCGTCTTGATCTATCTCTATAGATCTTGATGCCCAATATGTAAGCAACTTTATCCAGGTCTTCCTTTGAAAAACACTCTTCAAACAACTGTTTATGCTTTTCAGAAATTCTACATTATTTCGGCTCAACAATATGTCATCCACATATACTTATCAGAAATGTTGTAGTGCTCCCACTCACTTTCTTGTAAATACAAGTTTCTAGCAAACATTGTATAAACCTAAAAGCTTTGATCACTCCATCAAAACATATATTCCGATTCCGAGATGCTTGCTCTAATCCATAGAAGGATTGCTAGAGCCAGCATACCTTTTAGCATCCTTAGGATCGACAAAACTTTGATTATATCACATACAACTCTTTCTTACAAAAACTGGTAAGAAAACTCGTTTTGACATCCATCTGTCAGATTTCATAATAGAAAAATACAGCTAATGCTAACATGATTCCGACGGACTTAAGCATCGCTACGGGTGAGAAATTCTCATCATAGTCAACTCCTTGAACTTGTGAAAAGATTCTTTCCCACAAGTTGAGCTTCATAGACGGTAACATTACCGCCTACGTCCGTCTTCTTCTTCTTAAAGATCCATTTATCTCAATGGCTTGCCGATCATCGAGCAAGTCCACCAAAGTCCATACTTTGTTCTGATACATGGATCCTATCTCGGATTTCATGGCTTCTTACCATTTGTCAGAATACGGGCCCACCATCGCTTCTCCATAGCTCGTAGGTTCATTGTTGTCTAACAACATGATATCCAAGATAGGATTACCGTACCACTCAGGAGTAGTACATATCCTTGTCGACCTACGGGGTTCGATAGCACCTTGATCCGAAGCTTCATGATCACTATCATTAACTTCCTATTCAACATATGTAGGCTCCACAGAAAACATCTTTCTGTGTTGCATCACTCTCTGGTTGAAATAAAGGTTCGACAACCTCATCAAGTTCTATCTTCCTCCCACTCAATTCTTTCGAGAGAAACTCCTTCTCGAGAAAGGACCTGTTCTTAGCGACAAACAATTTGCCCTTGGATCTGAGATAGAAGGTATACCCAACTGTCACCTTTGGGTATCCTATGAAGATGTGTTTGTCCGCTTTGGGTTCGAGCTTCTCCGGCTGAAGCCTTAAGCATCGCAGCCCCAAACATTAAGAAACGACAACTTTGGTTTCTTGCCAAACCAATGTGCATACGACGTCGTCTCAACGGACTTATATGGTGTCCTATCTAAAGTGAATGCAGCTGTCTCTAATGCATAACCTCAAAATAATAGCGGTAGATCGGTAAGAGACATCATAGATCGCACCATATCTCATAAGGTTCGATTACGACGTCCGGACACACCATTACCTTGTGGTGTTCCAGGTGGCTTCAACTGCGAAACAATTCCACAATGTCTTAAGTGATTGCCAAACTCATAACTCAGAAAATCCCCTTTTGATCAGATCGTAGGAACATGATCTTCTTTGTTATGATGATTCTTAACTTCACTCTGAAATCGCTTGAACTTTTCAAACGTTTCAGACTTGTGCTTCATTAGGTAGATATACCTATATCTACCCAAATCGTCAGTGAAGATGAGAAAATAGCGATATCCACCGCACGCTTCAATTCTCATTGGATCACACGCATCAGCATGCATGATTTCCAACAAGTCACTTGCCCGTTTCATTGTACCTGAAAACGGGGTCTTAGTCATCCTGCCCATGAGGCATGGCTCGCATGTGTCAAGTGATTCAAAATCAAGTGACTCCAAACATCCATCGACATGGAGTTTCTTCATGCATCTTACGCCAATATGACCTAAGCGGCAGTGCCACGAGAAAGTGGCACTATCATTATTAACTCTACATCTTTTGGCATGAACATATGTATTACCACGATCGAGATTCAATGAACCATTCACATAGGGTGCATGACCATGAAAGGTATCATTCATGTAAACAGAATAACCATTATTCTCTAACTTAAATGAATGTCCGTATTGCAATGAACATGATCTAATCATATTCATGCTCAACGTAGACACCTGATAACATTTATCTAGGTTCAATACTAATCCCGAAGGCAGATGGAGCGTGCGATGGTGATCTCATCAACTTTGGAAACACTTCCAACACACATCATCACCTCTCCCTTAGCTAGTCTCCGTTTAGTCCGTAGCTTTTGCTTCAAGTCACCAATAATAGCAACTGAACCGGTATCCAATACCCAGGTGCTACCAGGAGTACTAGTGAGGTACACATTAATAACACGTATATACTTTGTTGAAGTTGCCAGCCTTCTTATCTACCATGCATTTGGGGTAATTCCGCTACAAGTGACCGTTCCCCTCACAATAGAAGCACTTAGTCTCGGGTTTGGGTTCAACCTTGGGTTCCTTCACTGGAGCGGCAACTGGTTTGCCATCCATGAAGTTTCCCTTCTAGCCCTTGCCCTTCGTGAAACCAGTAGTCTTGTTAAACCATCAACACTTGATGCTCCTTCTTGATTTCTACCTTTTGCGGTCTTAAGCACCGCGAACAGCTCCGGGATCAACTCCATCCCTTGCATGTCATAGTTCATCACGAAGATCTAGTAGTTGAGTGATGGTGACTAGAGAACTCTATCAATCACTATCTTATCTGGAAGTTTAACTCCCACTTGATTTACGTGATTGTAGCACCCAGACATTCTGAGCACATGCTCACTAGTTGAGCTATTCTCCTCCATCTTGTTGGCTAAAGAACTTGTCAGAGGTCTCACACCTCTCAACACGGGCATGAGCCTGAAATCCCAATTTCAGCCCTTGGAACATCTCATATGTTCTATGGCGTTTAAAACGTCATTGGAATCCCGATTCTAAGCCGTAAAGTATGGTGCACTAAACTATCAAGTAGTCATCAGGATGTGTCTGTCAGGTGTTCACAACATCCACAGACGATGTTGTAGGGGTTTGCACATCGAGCGGTGCATCAAAGACGTAAGCTTTCTGTGTAGCAGTGAGGACACTCCTCGGACTACGGACCTAGTCCGCATCATTGCTTACAATATCTTTCAACTTAATCTTTCTCTAGGAACGTATTGAAACAAGGAGCTACAACGTGAGCTATTTATCTACAACATATTTGCAAAGACAATTTAGACTATGTTCATGATAATTGAGTTCATCTAATCAAATTATTTAATGAACTCCCACTCAGATAGACATCCCTCTAGTCATCTAAGTGAAACATGATCCGAGTCAACTAGGCCGTGTCCGATCATCACGTGAGACGGACTAGTCAACATCGGTGAACATCTTCATGTTGATCGTATCTTCTATACGACTCATGCTCGACCTTTCGGTCTTCCGTGTTCCGAGGCCATGTCTGTACATGCTAGGCTCGTCAAGTCAACCTAAGTGTATTGCGTGTGTAAATCTGTCTTACACCCGTTGTATTCGAACATTAGAATCTATCACACCCGATCATCACGTGGTGCTTCAAAACAACGAACCTTCGCAACGGTGCATAGTTAGGGGGAACACCTTTCTTGAAATTTTAGTGAGGGATCATCTTATTTAAGCTACCATCGTTCTAAGCAAATAAGATGTAAAACATGATAAACATCACATGCAATCAAATTGTGACATGATATGGCCAATATCATTTTGCTCCTTTTGATCTCCATCTTCGGGGCTCCATGATCATCGTTGTCACCGGCATGACACCATGATCTCCATCATCATGATCTCCATCATCGTGTCTTCTTGAAGTTGTCTCGTCATCTATTACTTCTACTACTATGGCTAATGCTTTAGCAATAAAGTAAAGTAATTACATGACGTTTATGTTGACACGCAGGTCATAAATAAATAAAGACAACTCTTATGGCTCTTGCCGGTTGTCATACTCATCGACATGCAAGTCGTGATTCCTATTACAAGAACATGATCAATCTCATACATCACATATATCATTCATCACATCCTTTTGGCCATATCACATCACAAGGCATAAGCCGCAAAAACAAGTTAGACGTCCTCTAATTGTTGTTGCAAGTTTTTTTACGTGGCTGCTATAGGTTTCTAGCAAGAACATTTCTTACCTACGCGAAAACCACAACATGATATGCCAATTTCTATTTACCCTTCATAAGGACCCTTTTCATCGAATCCGATCCGACTAAAGTGGGAGAGACAGACACCCGCTAGCCACCTTATGCAACTAGTGCATGTCAGTCGGTGGAACCAGTCTCACGTAAGAGTACGTGTAAGGTCGGTCCGGGCCGCTTCATCCCACAATGCCGCCGAATCCCGATACCTTGTTCAATCTCGTTACCGGCAAGTCTCTTTACTCGTTCCGTAACACATCATCCCGTGATCAACTCCTTGGTCACATTGTGTACATTATGATGATTTCCTACCGAGTGGGCCCAGAGATACCTCTCCGTTTACACGGAGTGAAAAATCCCAGTCTCGATTCGTGCCAACCCAACAGACACTTTCGGAGATACCTGTAGTGTACCTTTATAGCCACCCAGTTACGTTGTGACGTTTGGCACACCCAAAGCACTCCTACGGTATCCGGGAGTTGCACAATCTCATGGTCTAAGGAAATGATACTTGACATTAGAAAAGCTTTAGCAAATGAACTACACGATCTTGTGCTAGGCTTAGGATTGGGTCTTGTCCATCACATCATTCTCCTAATGATGTGATCCCGTTATCAACGACATCCAATGTCCATGGTCAGGAAACCATAACCATCTATTGATCAACGAGCTAGTCAACTAGAGGCTTACTAGGGACATGGTGTTGTCTATGTATCCACACATGTATCTGAGTTTCCTATCAATACAATTATAGCATGGATAATAAACGATTATCATGAACAAGGAAATATAATAATAACCAATTTATTATTGCCTCTAGGGCATATTTCCAACAGTAGGTATGGTGGCTGTTTTGAGGAAGGTATAAGGAGGTTTTATGTGTGATAGAGCGTATCGTATCACGGGGTTTGGATGCACCTGCGAAGTTTGCACCTACTCTCAAGGCGAGAGAGGGCAATGCACGGTACCGAAGATGATAGAAATGATGGAAGGGTGAGAGTGCGTAATATCCATAGACTCGCATTAGTCATAAAGAACTCATATACTTATTGCAAAATTTTATTAGCCCTCGAAGCAAAGTACTACTACGCATGCCCCTAGGTGGATAGATTGGTAGGAAAAGACCATCGCTCGTCCCCGACCGCCACTCATAAGGAAAGCAATCAAAGAACACCCCATGCTTCAAATTTGTCACACAACGTTTACCATACGTGCATGCTACGGGACTTGCCAACCTCAACACAAGTATTTCTCAATTTCACAATTACTCAACTAGCACAACTCTAATATTACCACCTTTATATCTCAAAACATTTATCAAGTATCAAACTTCTCATAGTATTCAATTTACTTTATATGAACATTTTTATTATATCGCTCTTGGATGCCCATCATATTAGGACTAAATTCATGACCAAAGCAAATTACCATGCTGTTGAGGATTCCCAAAATAATATAAGTGAAGCATGAGAGTTCATCTGTTTCTTCAAAATAAAACTACCATCATGCTCTAAAAAGATATAAGTGAACATCAATGAGTAGTCGAATATTTATGCAACTATGTGAAGACTCTCTAACGTTTAATAATTTCAGATCTTGGTATTTTATTCAAACAGCAAGCAAAACAAAAGAACATAAAATGACGCTCCAAGCAAAACACATATCATTTGGTGAATAAAAATATAGCTCCAAGTAAATTACCGATGAACGAAGACGAAAGAGGGGATGCCTTTCGGGGAATCCCCAAACTAGGACTCCCCAGTCCAAGTAGGATTCACGTCCACTTTCCTATTCGGGGTAGGAGATAAGGAAAGAGATGGAGAGGGAGAAGGAAAGGGGGGTGATGTCTACTACACAACCTTCTTCTTGTAGACGTTGTTGGGCCTTCAAGTGCAGAGGTTTGTAGGACAGTAGCAAATTTCCCTCAAGTGGATGACCTAAGGTTTATCAATCCGTAGGAGGCGTAGGATGAAGATGGTCTCTCTCAAGCAACCCTGCAACAAAATAACAAAGAGTCTCTTGTGTCCCCAACACACCCAATATAATGGTAAATTGTATAGGTGCACTAGTTCTGCGAAGAGATGGTGATACAAGTGGTATATGGATGGTAGATAAAGGTTTTTGTAATCTGAAATTATAAAAACAGCAAGGTAACTAATGATAAAAGTGAGCGTAAACGGTATTGCAATGCTAGGAAACAAGGCCTAGGGTTCATACTTTCACTAGTGCAAGTCCTCTCAACAATAATAACATAATTGGATCACATAACTATCCCTCAACATGCAACAAAGAGTCACTCCAAAGTCACTAATAGCGGAGAACGAACGAAGAGATTATGGTAGGGTACAAAACCACCTCAAGGTTATTCTTTCCAATCAATCCATTGGGATATTCCTATAAGTGTCACAAACAGCCCTAGAGTTCGTACTAGAATAACACCTTAAGACACAAATCAACCAAAACCCTAATGTCACCTAGATACTCCAATGTCACCTCAAGTATCCGTGGGTATGATTATATGATATGCATCACACAATCTCAGATTCATCTATTCAACCAACACATAGAACCTCAAAGAGTGCCCCAAAGTTTCTACCGGAGAATCACGACGAAAACGTGTGCCAACCCCTATGCATAGGTTCATGGGCGGAACCCGCAAGTTGGTCACCAAAACATACATCAAGTGAATCACATGATATCCCATTGTCACCACAGATACGCACGGCAAGACATACATCAAGTGTTCTCAAATC
Source organism: Triticum dicoccoides (assembly GCF_002162155.2). Taxonomy (NCBI): domain Eukaryota; kingdom Viridiplantae; phylum Streptophyta; class Magnoliopsida; order Poales; family Poaceae; genus Triticum; species Triticum dicoccoides. The sequence goes on from NC_041388.1 coordinate 541,946,823, forward strand.
TTTAAAGACTCAATCCGATAAGATAACTTCAAAGGGGAAACTCAATCCATTACAAGAGAGTAGAGGGGGAGGAGAAACATAAGATCCAACTATAATAGCAAAGCTCGCGATACATCAAGATCGTGCCAAATCAAGAACACGAGAGAGAGAGAGAGATCAAACACATAGCTACTGGTACATACCCTCAGCCCCGAGGGAGAACTACTCCCTCCTCGTCATGGAGAGCACTGGGATGATGAAGATGGCCACCGGAGAGGGATTCCCCTCCGGCAGGGTGCCGGAATGGGTCTAGATTGGCTTTCGGTGGCTACGGAGGCTTCTGGCGGTGGAACTCCCGATCTATTGTGCTTCCCGATCGTTTTAGGGTATATGGAGATATATAGGTGGAAGAAATACGTCAGGGGGCCACGAGGGGCCCACGAGGGTGGAGGGCGCGCCCAGAGGGGGTGGGCGCTCCCCCTCCCTCGTGGCCTCCTCGTAGGTCCCCTGACGTGCACTCCAAGTCTTTTGGGCTTCTTCTGGTCCAAAAATAAGTTTCGTGAAGTTTCAGGTCAATTGGACTCCGTTTGATTTTCCTTTTCTTCGAAACCCTAAAATAGGCAAAAAAACAGAAACTGGCACTGGGCTCTGGGTTAATAGGTTAGTCCCAAAAATCATATAAAATAGCATATAAATGCATATAAAACATCCAAGGTTGATAATATAATAGCATGGAACAATAAAAAATTATAGATACGTTGGAGACGTATCAGCATCCCCAAGGTTAATTCCTGCTCGTCCTCGAGTAGTTAAATGATAAAAATAGAATTTTTGATGTGGAATGCTACCTAACATATTTATCCATGTAATTCTCTTTATTGTGGCAAGAATGTTCAGATCCATAAGATTCAAGACAAAAGTTTAATATTGACATAAAAATAATAATACTTCAAGCATACTAACAAAGTAATCATGTCTTCTCAAAATAACATGGCCAAAGAAAGCTATCCCTACAAAATCATATAGTCTGGCTATGCTCCATCTTCACCACACAAAATATTTAAATCATGCACAACCCCGATGACAAGCCAAGCAATTGTTTCAGAATTTTGATGTTCTCAAACTTTTTCAATCTTCACGCAATACATGAGCGTGAGCCATGGATATAGCACTATAGGTGGAATAGAATGGTGGTTGTGGAGAAGACAAAAAGGAGAAGATAGTCTCACATCAACTAGGCGTATCAACGGGCTATGGAGATGCCCATCAATAGATATCAATGTGAGTGAGTAGGGATTGCCATGCAACGGATGCACTAGAGCTATAAGTGTATGAAAGCTCAAAAAGAAACTAAGTGGGTGTGCATCCAACTCGCTTGCTCACGAAGACCTAGGGCATTTTGAGGAAGCCCATCATTGGAATATACAAGCCAAGTTCTATAATGAAATATTCCCACTAGTATAAGAAAGTGACAACATAGGAGACTCTCTGTCATGAAGATCATGGTGCTACTTTAAAGCACAAGTGTGGTAAAAGGATAGTAGCATTGCCCCTTCTCTCTTTTTCTCTCATTTTTTTAATTATTTGGGCCTTTCTCTCTCTTTTTTATGGCCTCTTTTTTTCTCTTTTTTTATTTGGGCTTCGTTGGCCTCTTTTATTTATTTATTTTCGTCTGGAGTCTCATCCCGACTTGTGGGGGAATCAAAGTCTCCATCATCCTTTCCTCACTGGGACAATGCTCTAATAATGATGATCATCACACTTTTATTTTCTTACAACTCAAGAATTACAACTCGATACTTAGAACAAGATATGACTCTATATGAATGCCTCCGGCGGTGTACCGGGATGTGCAATGATGCATGAGTGACATGTATGAAAGAATTATGAATGGTGGCTTTGCCACAAATACGATGTCAACTACATGATCATGCAAAGCAGTATGACAATGATGGAGCGTGTCATAATAAACAAAATGGTGGAAAGTTGCATGGCAATATATCTCGGAATGGCAATGGAAATGCCATAATAGGTAGGTATGGTGGCTGTTTTGAGGAAGGTATATGATGGGTTTATGGTACCGGCGAAAGTTGCGCGGTACTAGAGAGGCTAGCAATGGTGGAAGGGTGAGAGTGCGTATAATCCATGGACCCAATATTAGTCATAAAGAACTCACATACTTATTGCAAACATGTGTTAGTTATCGAAACAAAGTACTACGCGCATGATCCTAGGGGGATAGATTGGTAGGAAAAGACCATCGCTCGTCCCTGGCCGCCACTCATAAGGAGGACAATCAATAAATAAATCATGCTTCGACTTCATCACATAACGGTTCACCAGACGGGCATGCTACGGGAATCACAAACTTCAACACAAGTATTTATCAAATTCACAACTACTCACTAGCATGACTCTAATATTACCCTCTCCATATCTCAAAACAATCATCAAGTATCAAACTTCTCATAGTATTCAATGCCCTCTATATGAAAGTTTTTATTATATCCCTCTTGGATGCCCATCATATTAGGACTAAATTCATAACCAAAGCAAATTACCATGATGTTCTAAAGACTCTCAAAATAATATAAGTGAAGCATGAGAGTTCATCTATTTCTATAAAATAAAACTACCACCATGCTCTAAAAGATATAAGTGAAGCACTAGAGCAAATGACAAACTATTCCGAAAGATATAAGTGAAGATCGATGAGTAGTCGAATAATTATGCAACTATGTGAAGACTCTCTAACATTTAAGAATTTCAGATCTTGGTATTTTATTCAAACATCAAGCAAAGCAAAAGAAAATGACATTCTAAGAATAGCAAATATCATGTGAAGAAGCAAAAACTTAGGATCAACCGAAACTAACCGATAGTTGTTGAAGAAGAAAGGTGGGATTGATGAAGCTATGTACCTAGGGTAGGGTCATGGACCTGTCCTAACTGCCCTACCCAAGGACATCTCTAGAAGAAATCACCTTTCAATCGACTTGGAGGTGTTCCACTCGACAGACTCGAAGACACTCAACCAAGAAGCAATCACTCGACCAAGATCCAACCACTCGATGGCCAGGAGACCTAAAGTCACTCCGAACGCTAACGGCCGGTCATTAAGTAGCTTTTATGGTCATCACAGCACTTTATTACTAGCATTACCAGTAACACCCTGCCTTAATGTACATTGAACCCTTTGTAACATGGGCTGGCCAGGGCCCTGGCGCACTCTATATAAGCCACCCCCTCCTCCGAGACAAGGGTTCGCACCCCTGTAATTCATACACGCATAATCCAGTCGGCCGCCTTCGGGCTCCGAGACGTAGGGATATTACTTCCTCCGAGAAGGGCCTGAACTCGTAAACCTTGCGTGCGTACAACTTCTCCATAGCTAAGATCTTGCCTCTCCATACTTACCCCCCTACACTACTGTCAGACTTAGAACCACGACAGTTGGCGCCCACCTTGGGGCCGGTGTTTTAGCGTTTTGTTGGAGGAGTTGCGATCTTTTCCGACCCGAATCATCATGGTTTTCGGTGGAGTTTTGGTGGAGGGCCGCGAGATCCGTCTCGGTGCGCTCACGTTCATCGCCGACGACTCCGCGTGGCTTCAGGAGGCTCCGCTTGACGTGGACGCACTCCCTGTCCGCGGGGTAACGCACTTTAGCGCGTGCGTCCGTGGCGTTCTCCTGCGGCAACCATCGACCCCCTATCGGTCGGCTCCTGTGTTGTCCTCCCTCCCTGTTTCCCGCCAGCGGAAGCGCTCCGGTCGGTCGAGACTTCAGCGGTGGGTGAGACACGCGGTGGCACGCCAGTCGGCCACCCCTCAAGTCGCGGCGATCGAGCCCGATGAATCCCTCTATGGCATGTTCGACCTGTCGACTGGCTCCGCAGAGACCGCATCCGAGTGCGACAGCAGCGATCTGGCGGCAGAGGTTCTGATGGTCGATGGACTACCCAGTCCTCCCGGTTTTACCTGCACCGACGGAGGCGCGGGTGGAGGCGACCCGTCGCGTCCCCATGAGGAGTATCTTCCCGAGCCTCTCACGTCGCTGCAGAGAGAAGAACTTCGCCGCCGGAACATGGATGCACTGCACACTCCTATCGTTGGAGAAACCCCCAAGGCTCGTGCCTTGGAAGACGCACGCCTGGCAAACTTGGCCGAGCGCACTCGACTGGAGAACCTCCAGTGAGCACTCAACGAGCGTGCGCGACAACGGATTCCCGAATCCAGTCGACGTCAGCTCTTCCCGCCCCTGCAGGTATATCGAACTCCGATTCAGAATTTAGCAGCTACAGCCCGCATAGCAGAGTCGATTAAGCCTTCCCAGTCGGAGGCTGGCAGAGGCTTGCTGCAGATCAGAGCGTTACTCCGAGCAGCAAGAGACCAGAATTCCTTTATTTCTCAGTCGCGAAACAGGATTCATAGCAGATCCGTTGCTGCAGACACAGTCTAGTCGGCCCATAGCCCGAGATCACCCCCGAGGCGTGAGGGACGTGGAGACCGACGTAATCCATACGGGAACCATGAGAAGTATGATCACCGATTGGATCGTGATGATCGACATCGAGTGCCCACCCCTCCCCCGAGGAGCGGGTCGTATGCGCCTCGACGGCAACATAACAGGCGCCCTCATAGTGTTGGGCCAAGGATTCCAGTCGACCCCAGGGAACCAGGCTTTGATGCGAGATCCATTCTCGTTCAAGATTTGATCGACAGGAACAGAGCTCACCGAGATGGTCACGACATAGATGCACCTACCAGCGGCAGAGTACATGTTTCGGGGCCAGAGTGCTTTAGCAGAGCCATCAGGGCCGGTGTGATTCCTCCCAACTTCAGGTTGGCGACTGGAGTCAGTAAGTTCACTGGTGAGTCCAAACCTGATACTTGGCTTGAAGACTACCGAGTGGCCATCCAGATTGCCGGCAGCAATGATGAAGTGGCCATGAAGCATCTGCCTCTCATGTTGGAGGGCTCGGCCAAAGCGTGGCTGAATCAGTCGGCACCCAGCAGCATTTACACTTGGGAAGACCTCGCCCGAGTGTTTGTCACCACATTTGAGGGAACATGCAAATGACAGGCAGGGCTGACGGAACTGCGGTCTTGCGTGCAAAAGCCGAATGAAACTTTGAGGGACTACATCTAGAGGTGGATCACGTTGCATCACACAGTTGAGAATGTGTCCGACCACCAAGCAGTTTGTGCCTTCAAAGAAGGCGTTAAGTACAGAGAACTGAATCTGAAGTTCGGTCGAACCGGAGATATGTCTCTGAATCGGATGATGGAGATTGCCACCAAGTACGCTAATGGTGAAGATGAGGATCGACTCAGGAGTGGCAAGCTCAAGCCAGTCGCTCAAGAAGCCGGAGGAAATTCCAATCGGAAACAGAAGTGGAAAGCTGAGCCAGCTGCTCCTGGGGAAGCCTTGGCTGTGACTCAAGGAAAATTTAAGGGGAAACCCAAAGGACCTTGGAACCCTAAGAAAGTTAAAGACCAAGACAGAAATGATGTGTTGGATTTGCCGTGTCACATCCACACAAAGAAAGATGAAGAGGGTAATTTCATTTACCCGAAACATACCACTCGACAGTGTCGACTCTTGATCTAGCAGTTCTAGGGCAAGCAGCCCAAAGATAAGGAAAAGGAGTCGGACAAAGTTGAGGACAAGGAGGATAGTGATGATGGATACCCCCAGGTCAATTCCACCCTGATGATTTTTGCTGATGTTGAAAGCAAAAGTCGACTGAAAGTTATCAACCGAGAGGTGAATATGGTTGCTCCGGTGACACCCAATTATCTGAAGTGGTCTCAGACTGTCATAACATTCGACCGGTTCGATCACCCAACGCACATCGCCACCCCTGGGAGGCAAGCTTTGGTGGTCGACCCAGTTGTTGAAGGCACTCGATTGACCAAAGTCTTGATGGATGGGGGCAGTGGTTCGAACATATTATATGCTGAGACGTTGAAAGGGATGGGCATTCCGATGTCTAGACTCGGTGCCAGCAACATGAGTTTCCATGGAGTCATTCCTGGGAAGAAGGCTGAATCACTTGGCCAGATTGCTCTTGATGTGGTTTTCGGTGATTCCAAGAATTACAGCAAGGAAAAGTTGACATTTGAAGTTGTAGACTTCCAGAGTGCCTACCACGCTATTTTGGGCAGGCCGGCTTATGCACGCTTCATGGCCCGACCATGTTATGTGTATCTCAAATTGAAGATGCCTGGCCCCAAAGGTGTGATCACTATTACGGGCAATCGGAAGAAAGCGGAAGAATGTTTTTAGAAAGGTTCGAAGATCGCCGATGCTCAGATGGCAGTGGTGGAGTTACAGGAATACCAAAAGACTGCAGACCCGAGTGATTTGTTGCGAGCCAAGAAGCCCGCTACAGAATCAGCTTTTCAGTCGACTGGCGATACGAAGACAGCTCACATCCACCCGACCGACCCCAGCGCTGCTCCTACTCATATCTCAACAACATTCGACTCTAAATAGGAAGAAGCGCAAATCCAATTCCTCCGTGAGAACTGGGACATTTTCGCATGGAAGCCTTCTGACATGCCGGGTGTTCCCAGGGGGCTGGCTGAGCACCGCCTAAGAGTCAACTCAAAAGTAAAACCTGTCAAGGAACATCTCCGACGGTCCGCCGTCCAGAAGAGAAATGCCATTGACGAGGAGGTAGCTCGGCTCTTAGTAGCGGAGTTCATCCGAGAAATCTACCACTCCGAGTGGCTCGCCAACGTTGTCATGGTCCCCAAGAAGGACAAGTCACTTCGCGTGTGCATTGACTTTAAACATATCAATCGGGCCTACCCGAAAGATCATTTTCTTCTCCCCCCGCATCGATCAGATAGTCGACTCGACTGCGGGATGTGAGCGATTGTCTTTTTTAGACGCCTATTCCGGGTACCATCAGATCCGTCTGTATGGACCCGACGAGATCAAGACAGCTTTCATCACTCCATTCGGGTGCTTCTGTTATGTTACCATGCCGTTCGGCCTCAAGAATGCCGGAGCCATATTCATGAGGATGATTCAGAAATGTTTACTCACTCAAATTAGTCGGAATGTGGAAGCATACATGGATGATATTGTGGTCAAGTCACGGAAGGGTTCCGACCTGCTGACTGACCTTGCTGAAACCTTTGCCAACCTCAGGAGGTATGATATCAATCTTAATCCATCAAAGTGTACATTCGGAGTTCCTGGCAGAAAATTACTCGGTTTTCTCGTTTCTGAACGGGGAATCGACGCCAATCCAGAAAAAGTTGGCACTATACTCCGAATGAAAAGTCCTGTGCGAGTGCACGACATCCAGAAGCTTACTGGTTGCTTGGCCGCCCTAAGTCGATCCATATCTCGTCTCGGTGAAAAGGCATTGCCTCTTTACCGATTGATGAAGAAGTCTGACAAGTTCGAGTTGACTCCTGAAGCTGATGCAGCGTTTGCAGAGCTCAAAGCTCTGCTCTCCACCCAGCCGGTGCTTGCTGCCCCAATCAGCAAGGAGCCTTTGCTGCTTTACATTGCAGCCACAGGACAAGTCGTCAGTATGGTACTTACGGTCGAGCGGGAAGAAGAAGGGAAAACCTTCAAAGTTCAGCGCCCAGTATATTATATTTCCGAAGTCTTGACCCCATCGAAGCAAAGATATCCGCACTATCAGAAGCTTGTATATGGGATTTATATGACCACAAAGAAAGTTGCTCACTACTTCTCTGATCATTCCATTACAGTCGTCAGTGACGCTCCATTGTCAGAGATCTTGCATAACAGGGATGCAACTGGTCAAGTGGCAAAATGGGCGATTGAACTCCTTCCCCTAGATATCAAGTTTGAGGCAAAGAAAGCTATCAAGTCCCAGACAATCGCAGATTTCGTTGCCGAGTGGATTGAACAGCAGCTGCCGACTCAGGTTCACTTGGAGCATTGGACTATGTTCTTCGACGGCTCCAACTGCTGAATGGTTCCGGTGCCGGAGTGGTGTTGGTCTCCCCCAGAGGAGATAAACTCAGATATGTTCTTCAAATCCACTTTGATTCCTCCAATAACGAGGCAGAATATGAAGCACTTTTATATGGGTTGCGCATGGCCATTTCACTCGGCGTCCGTCGCCTCATGGTCTATGGCGACTCAGATTTGGTGGTTAATCAGGTGATGAAGGAATGGGACGTCAGAAGTCCAGCCATGACTGGTTATTGCAATGTAGTGAGAAAGCTGGAGAAGAAATTCGAGGGGTTAGAGCTTCATCATGTACCCCGACTGAAAAATCAAGCAGCTGATGATCTGGCAAAAATAGGCTCCAAAAGAGAAGCCATTCCCAGCAATGTGTTTTTGGAACACATCCACACACCATCAGTTCAGGAGGATCCCTTCACTGAAGAGGCCCCGCAGCCGGAAAGTGCCACGGATCCGACTGAAGTTGAAATTCCAGCTGTGGTCGACCTGATCATGGAAGTCTTGGCCATCACTCCCGTCTGGACAGTACCGTACATCGCGTACATCCTAAGGAAAGAACTCCCAGAGGACGAAGAAGAGGCTCGATAGATCGTCCGTCGATCCAAGGCCTTTACAGTCATAAAGGGACAATTATATAGAGAAAGCGCGACTGGGGTCAGCCAGAAGTGTATTATACCAGAAGAAGGTCAGATGATCCTTGATGATATCCACTCGGGGACCTGTGGTCATCATGCGTCCTCTCGGACCATTGTGGCTAAAGCATACCGAGCGGGATTCTACTGACCAAGAGCCAATGAAATGGCAAAAGAGATAGTCGACAAGTGTGAAGGATGTCAGTATTACTCCAATATGTCGCACAAGCCCATGTCAGCCCTGAAAACCATTCCACTCGTCTGGCCCTTCGCTGTTTGGGGGTTGGACATGGTTGGACCACTGAGAACGGGCAAGAGCGGCTTCACTCATGTGCTAGTAGCAGTCGACAAGTTCACCAAATGGATTGAAGCCAAGCCTATCAAGAATCTCGACGCTTGCACTGCTATCAGTTTTGTCAGAGGGTTGATATTCAGATATGGAGTTCTGCACAGCATCATCACTGACAATGGGTCAAACTTCGATTCTGACAAATTCAGGGCCTTTTGCGCCTCTCAGGGTACCCGAGTCGACTATGCTTTGGTCGCTCACCCCTAGTCGAATGGGCAAGAAGAAAGGGAAAACGGCCTAATTCACAAAGGACTGAAACCCCGGTTGATGCGCGATCTGAAGCACGCAGCAGGTGCATGGGTCGACGAGCTTCCATCAATCCTTTGGGGATTGAGGACAACCCCGAACCGATCGACCGAAAGAACCCCATTCTTTCTGGTCTACGGAGCCGAGGTAGTCTTGCTGAGTGACCTGCTTCATAATGCTCCCTGAGTCGAGCTCTACTCTGAAGATGAAGCAGAACAGGCCCGGTAGGACGCAGTCGACCTCCTGGAAGAAGAAAGAGAAATGGCCATGATCCGATCGATCATCTATCAGCAAGACTTGCGTCGATTCCATGCCAAAAACGTGAAGAGACGAGCCTTCCAAGAAGGAGACTTAGTCCTCCGAGTGGATCAGCAGAAACCACACAAACTCGCTCCTACTTGGGAAGGCCCCTTCATAGTCACCAGAGTCCTCCACAATGGAACATACCACCTCTACAATGTCGATCGCCAGATTGATGAGCCGCGAGCCTGGAATGCGGAGCTCCTCCGCCCCTTTTATACTTGAATTCTCACTCGGATGAGATGTAATAAGAAAAACTCCTGTAGTTTATTTATCAAAGACAAGAGCGTTATAATTTTCCCAGTGATTATTATTGTTTTTGTTTGCGTAAGAAATCCACCAGTGGGTGGCTTAGCTGCGAATTCGGGGGCTTAGCTGCGAATTCGTTTTGCATAAGTATTTAAAAACAATTTCCTACCGAGTGGGTGGCTTCGCCTAAGTTTGTAAAAACAATTTCCTACCGAGTGGCGAGCCAGCCTCCCACTCGGGGGCTTAGCTGCGAATTCGTTTTGCATAAGTATTTAAAAAATCCTACCGAGTGGAGAGAAATTCTTCCACTCGGGGGCTTAGCTGCAGTCTAGTACTCGCCTAAGTTCTCTCACTTGGAGACTTAGCTGCAGTCCGGCACTCGCCTAAGTATTTAAAAAATCCTACCGAGTGGAGAGCAATCCTCCCACTCGGGGGCTTAGCTGCAGTCCGGTACTCGCCTAAGTTCTCTCACTTGGAGACTTAGCTGCAGTCCGCACTCGCCTAAGTCTGAAAAAATCCTATCGAGTGGAGAG
>NC_041388.1:541957508-541992403 GCF_002162155.2 Triticum dicoccoides
ACTCGCCTAAGTTCTCTCACTTGGAGACTTAGCTGCATTCCGGCACTCGCCTAAGTTTGAAAAAATCCTACCGATTGGAGAGCAATCCTCCCACTCGGGGGCTTAGCTGCAGTCCAGTACTCGCCTAAGTTCTCTCACTTGGAGACTTAGCTGCAGTCCGGCACTCACCTAAGTTTGAAAAAATCCTACCGAGTGGCTTAGCTGCGAATCCGCTTCGCCTAAGTTTGTAAAAACAATTTCCTACCGAGTGGCGAGCCAGCCTCCCACTCGGGGGCTTAGTTGCGAATCCATTTCGCCTAAGTATTTTAAAAATCCTACCGAGTGGAGAGCAATCCTCCCACTCGGGGGCTTAGCTGCGAATCCGTTTCGCCTAAGTATTTAAAAAATCCTACTGAGTGGAGAGCAATCCTCCCACTCGGGGGCTTGGCTGCAGTCCAGTACTCGCCTAAGTTCTCTCACTTGGAGACTTAGCTACAGTCCAACACTCGCCTAGGTTTGAAAAAATCCTACCGAGTGGAGAGCAATCCTCCCACTCGGGGGCTTAGCTGCAGTCCAGTACTGGCCTAAGTTCTCTCACTTGGAGACTTAGCTACAGTCCGACACTCGCCTAAGTTTGAAAAAATCCTACCGAGTGGGGAGCAATCCTCCCACTCGGGAGCTTAGCTGCAGTCCAGTACACGCCTAAGCACGAAACACATCTCAACCCTCAAGGACGAAGAGGGGCAGGTCGACTGCCACCTTCTCCTGGGAGCTTCGCCACAAATACAATGTGCGCTCTGTCCCGCTCTGCAGTAACAAGGTATGAGTCGACCGCCACCTTCTCCTGGGGAGCTTCACCACAAATACGATGCGCGCTTCATCCCACTCTACAGTAACGAGGTGCGGGTCGACTGCCACCTTCTCCTGGGGAGCTTCGCCACAAATACAATGTGCGCTCCGTCCCGCTCTGCAGTAACAAGGTGTGGGTCGACCGCCGCCTTCCCCCTGGAGAGCTTCGCCACAAATACGATGCGCACTCCGTCGCCGACCCGCAAGGGCGACAAGGCATGGGTCGATTGCTTCCCTCTTCTTCGGAGCTACGCATACAAAAGTTGTCTCGAATGAAGAACGGGTTCACTCAGCAGGAGACTCATGAAGATATTCAACGATAAACCAAGTTCAGATAAATCCTAAAGGTTCCGGATCACAGATCGAAGTACTCGGGCATTCAGCCCAAAATAGTTTAACGGTTACAAAAACCACTCGGCATTCCGAGGCAAATTTAAGGTGGGACATAAGAGTTTGTTCACTCCGCGGGAGGAGGACTAGCAGGCTCGACGAACTCGTCTAGGTCGACACCGTCGGTGATTCGAGTGGCTGCAGCGATGAAAGTCTCCATAAAAGATCAGAATTCATGCTTATGGGTGTTGGCGACCTTGATTGCTGCCAGCTTCTCTTGTCGCACCTCCTTGCAATGGACACGAACCAAAGACAGGGCCACATCAGCACCACACCGGGCAGAAGATTTCTTCCACTCCTGCACTCGGCCGGGGATCTCATCCAGTCGAGTCATCAGGGACTCAAGATCATTCTGGGGCGTGGCCTCCGGCCAAAGTGCGGGGTCGATCCGTGACATGGCGACCTTCAGTCGAGCCAGGTAGTCCACAACACCATCAATGCGGGATTCCAGTCGGAGCAGATTCATGGAAGTCTCATCTTTCACGGGAGAATTGATGGGGTCCAAACCTGGCTCAATCCGCCCAGTCTCCTCCTCAAAGTTCTGGCAAAACTCTGCATTCACGATCCAAGAATAAGTCAATGTTCATACGCTGAGTCGACACAAAAAAAACATCAGTCGGAACTAAATGTGCACCTTCAAGCTTGATGAACAACCTCTTGGCAAGGCTCCTCAGATAGCTCTCCAGATCGTCCCTCCCGCGAGTGATGCCTTCCATCTTCTCGCCCAGGTTGAGGTTATCCTTCTTCCAGCGTGTACACTCCCTGTTGGCTTCGTTTAGAGTAGATTTCAGCTTGGTATTCTCTTCTTCCAACTGGCCGACCGAAGCCAGTTTCTGTTCAGCCAGAGCGGTCCTGTCGTCAGCCTCCTTACGAGCAGCAGCCAAATCCTGATCCTTCTTCGCCAGAGCTTCTCTCAGTATTTCTGCAAAGAAATGATGATTGATTCAGAAATAGCAGAAGGGTACTCAAGCCTAAAACTGACCAGTCGACAAACTTGTCTTACCAGCGGCACCGTCTCTGACCTTTTGCAGCTCTGTCCTGGCCAGCTCCAAGTCAAGGTTCAGTTGAATCCGCTGCTTCTCCAAGTCAGCAAAGCGAGCTCCAAGATCACAAGATTTCTGAAATCAAAGGGGGGAAGTTATTGTTACAGCGAAAAACAACAAAGTCAATAAGTACTAAGGCTACGGTCGACTGCCCGCAGTCCACCATAGCCTCAGGGACTACACCCAGTGGGTGCACTTTGCGTTCCCCCACCGGTTCTGATCCCACTCGACCAGCCCGCCGGAGTCGAGTGCAGGGAGTAAAAAAAGAGAGAGAGAAAGAACTCAGACCACAGTCGACTGCCAGCAGTCGACCGCGGTCTCAGGGACTACACCCAGTGGGTGCACTTTGCGTGCCCCCACCGGTTGTGACCCCACTCGACCCGACCGAGTGGAAGAGATAAACTACCAGTTCGGTTTACACTCGACAAAATGCAAAGACTACAGTCGACTGCCCGCAGTCCACTGTAGTCTCGGGGACTACACCCAGTGGGTGCACTCAGCGTGCCCCCACTAATTCAAAGTTCAAACCAACGCACCCAGTGGGTGTACTAACGCATAGATTTTCGGAGCAAAGACTTTCGGAAAGAGTCTTCAGATATCATATCCTAACAGAACAAGCGGCGACCAACTAACCTGAACGTTGCTTTGGAGAGCCGAGCTAGCGTCGTAGGCAGCCTGACTGGCGTCCCGCACCATCTTCATCTTCTCCATCATGACGCCCGCCTGGCGTATCGCTTCCCTGGCAGCATTCACTTCGTCTTCTGGGACATGATGGGTCGCAAAAACTGAAGGTGGGTCAACAGGGGCCTGAGCAGTCGACGAAGGAGGCAAGGCACTCGACAGTGGCACGACGAAGGTAATAGAACCCTGATTGACATTGCCAGTGTCCTGAACGACTGGTTCCGCCCTCGGCGTCGACTGTAGCGCCTCGCTTACAGGAGCTCGCCTATTCTTCCTTGTCAAGGACCTCTCGGGCTCTTCATCATCATCAGGGAGGTCAATAATGTTGGGAGTTGTGCAAAGTTCAATTGCCAAAATCACGTCACCCAATGATGCACATTGCAGTTGAATCGACCGAGCAAAGACAGTATGGCAGAAATCATACCCAGATTAGAAGTGACCGCATCCTCCATCACCTCATCGTCGTCCCTGTAAGCTGAGGTCCCGGAAGTGGCAGCGCTGACAGTTCCAAAGTTTGTCCAGTTAAAACAAGGAAAACAAACAGTGCGGAGCATCGAGTGAATACAAAGAGAGACACTCACGCGGAAGCGACAGGGATATCAATCTTGATCTTCGGCAACGCCTTCCGAGTCTTTGGCTCTGCAACTTTGGGGTGCTTTGGCGCCTTCTCTGTCGGGGTTGGCGAAGAGATCCGAGGACGCTTCGAAGACTGACCAGCCTGAGCAGTTGCCTTTTCGTGAGCACTCGGTCGTTCTTGGTCAAGCTTGGATCGTCTCTCCCTGCGAGGGGGCGACTCGACTTCTTCCCCATCGCTTGAGTCGTCGCTTCCTCCATCCCCTTCACTGTCGGAAGTCCACTCGCCTCGCCTTCCAGAGCATGCTCTTGCTCTCCGTTGGGCATTGAATACATTTCAATAATGGCCTGAAAGAAAGTAGGGAGAACAAAGTCAGTCGACGCAGTATAGGCAGCTGCGCGAGTGAATTCAGATTACAAGCAAAAACTCAGAATCAGACCTTCTCTGGTGCATGAGATTGGTCGAATGGAGGAACTCTCCTGGCTCCCCTGGGGTTGTCCTTGTTCCCTGTAATGCCTGACAGCCACTTCTCCAGGGTGTCGTCGTCGACCTCCTCTGGGTGGATTCAAGTGGAGTCTTCAAGACCCGAATACATCCACATCGGATGGTCTCGGGCTTGAAGAGGCTGGATGCGCCGCTGAAGGAAGACCTCCAAGAGATCCATACCGGTGACCCCGTCACGGATAAGCTGGACCACTCGATCGACCAGCACCCTCACCTGCGCCTTCTCCTCCGGGAGCACCTTCAAAGGGGATGGTTTCCTCACTCGGTCCATGGTAAAGGGAGGGAGGCCAGTCGACAGCCCTGGTGTCGACTGGTCTTTACAATAAAACTAGGTCAACTGCCATCTGCGAACTGAGTCGGGAAGAATAATAGCCGGAAAGGAGCTTTTTCCTCTCATCTGGATACCAAGACCCCCACACATCTGGATCACTTGGGTCCTCTCGTCGCTCGGATTAGCCTTTTTCACTGTCTGGGAGCGACAAGTGAAAATATGCTTGAAAAGACCCCAGTGAGGCCGGCAACCCAGGAAATTCTCACACAAAGAAATGAAAGCGGCGAGATAAACGATTGTGTTGGGAGTAAAATGGTGGAGTTGTGCCCCAAAGAAGTTTAGAAATCCTCAAAAGAAAGGGTGAGGAGGCAAGGAAAATCCACGATCGACGTGGGTGGCAAGAAGAACGCGCTCACCCTCCTGGGGTTGCGGCTTGGATTCCTTCCCCGGAAGCCGCGCCGAGTCATAGGGGATCAGCCCTCCCTCAGCCAGGTCATCGAGGTCTTCTTGGGTGATCTTCGAGTGGATCCAGTCGCTCTGGATCCAGCCCTTCGGCAGGCCGGTTCGCAAGGAGGATCCGCCCCGACCGGTCACCTTTCCCTTCGACCTCGCCGTCGCCTTCTTTGCTCGCTCCAGAGCCACCGTCTTCTCCTTCCCCATCATCGCCGGCAAGATGCGTACGGAACGGCAGCGCGAGAGCGAGAGTGGGCGCGGTGGAGGAGCGTGAAGAGGAGAAGAGATAATGGGGACACACTGTTCGGGAGACCCCGGTCCAATGCCTTATATGAGGCCGCTTCCGAGTGGCTGACTGGTAGGCCCGGGTGGTTCTGTCAAATCCCGTAACGATCGCGCGCTCGATACGTGGCGAAAATGGTGGCGCGGGGATCGAGGCGGATCCGCTCTATCCCATCCGATTACTGCGGCCTCCCCCGTCCCGCGCGCTTCCCAAAATTCGGATCCCACGAAATCTGCGGGCAGCAAACAACTTGTCAGACCAAAGATCTCCTCCGCACCGTCACTCGGAGACTTACAAGTAAAGAAACTCACTCGACAAAAACTAAGAATGGATCAAGGCGACTGAAAAGGAAGTTGCTGTCATCACTCAGGTCCGTTGATCCGAAACAAGATATGCTCATGGCATGAAAAATGAGTCAGAGAAGTTCTCAACTCCTTCCCCACTCAAACCTCGATCCATTCGGGGGCTAATGATGAAGCTATGTACCTAGGGAAGGGTCATGGACCTGTCCTAACTGCCCTACCCAAGGACATCTCTAGAAGAAATCACCTTTCAATTGACTTGGAGGTGTTCCACTCGACAGACTCGAAGACACTCGACAAAGAAGCAATCACTCGACCAAGTTCCAACCACTCGACGGCCAGGAGACCTAAAGTCACTCCGCATGCTAATGGTTAGTCATTAAGTAGCTTTTATGGTCATCATAGCACTTTATTACTAGCGTTACCAGTAACGCCCTGCCTTAATGTACATTGAACCCTTTGTAACGTGGGCTGGCCGGGGTCTTGGCGCACTCTATATAAGCCACGCCCCTCCTCCGAGACAAGGGTTCGCACCCCTGTAATTCATAAACGCATAATCCAGTCGACCGCCTCCGGGCTCCGAGACGTAGGGCTATTACTTCCTCCGAGAAGGGCCTGAACTCGTAAACCTTGCGCGGGTACAACTTCTCCATAGCTAAGATCTTGCCTCTCCATACTTACCCCCCTACACTACTGTCAGACTTAGAACCACGATAGGGATGCCAACCGGGGAATCCCCAAGCTTAGACGCTTGAGACTTCTTGAAATATTATCTTGGGGGGGCCTTGGGCATCCCCAAGCTTGAGGTTTTGTGTCTCCTTAATTCCTCTCATATCACGATCTCCCTAAATCTCAAAAGTTTCATCCACACAAAACTCAACAAGGACTCGTGAGATAAGTTAGTATACACCATTTGTCAGGACCCCGATTCCAAGTCACATTGATCTAGCCGGTAACACCTCATATCACTTTGCGGCCTCACGCACGGTATCCCATGGGTGTCGCCTTACCATGGCCCGGGACCGTTTGCGCCTTTTGGCTCACGTATATGATAGTGTCGCTAGCATCCATATGACAGAGAACCCGGGCCGACATGGCTAGTCGTGAACCCAAAGCGGCACAGACCTATGGAGACAGGCATACATGAATCACATCGAGCATGTCGGTCATCAGCGAGTGATCCCGGGCTGTAGCACTGGGCTAACAGGACTCCGGGGAACCCGGGCTGTAGCAGGCTAGGCAGGACTCTGGATGTCACCGCATGACATTTCCCTGAAGGGACAGACATAGGAACGACGTGAAACACATGCCGGCCAGTCAAGTGTCCTGAGTAGTAGTGCTGGGCTAGCAGGACTCCGGTGAACCAGGCTGTAGCGGACTACTATCGCTTGAGGAACACTAGACTACATTTCCCCATAAGAAAGGCTGCCAAGGATAAACTGTTAGAAATATGCCCTAGAGGCAATAATAAATTGATTATTATTATATTTCCATGTTCATGATAATCGTTTATTATCCATGCCAGAATTGTATTGATAGGAAACTCATATACATGTGTGGATACATAGACAACACCATGTCCCTAGTAAGCCTCTAGTTGAATAGCTCGTTGATCAATAGATGGTTACGGTTTCCTGACCATGGGCATTGGATGTCGTTGATAACGGGATCACATCATTGGGAGAATGATGTGATGGACAAGACCTAACCCTAAGCCTAGCACATAGATCGTGTAGTTCGTTTGCTAAAGCTTTTCTAATGTCAAGTATCATTTCCTCAAACCATGAGATTGTGCAACTCTCGGATACCGTAGGAATACTTTGAGTGTGCCAAACGTCACAACATAACTGGGTGGCTATAAAGGTGCACTAAGGGTATCTCCGAAAGTGTCTGTTGGGTTGGCACGAATCGAGACTGGGATTTGTCACTCCGTGTGATGGAGAGGTATCTCTGGGCCCACTCGGTAGGACATCATCATAATGTGCACAATGTGATCAAGGAGTTGATCACGGGATGATGTGTTACGGAACGAGTAAAGAGACTTGCCGGTAACGAGATTGAACAAGGTATCGGGATACCGACGATCGAATCTCGGGCAAGTATCGTACCGCTAGACAAAGGGAATTGTATACGGGATTGATTAAGTCCTTGACATCGTGGTTCATCCGATGAGATCATCGTGGAACATGTGGGAGCCAACATGGGTATCCATATCCCGCTGTTGGTTATTGACCGGATAACGTCTCGGTCATGTCTGCATGGTTCCCGAACCCGTAGGGTCTACACACTTAAGGTTCGATGACGCTAGGGTTATAAGGAATAGATATACGTGGTTACCGAATGTTTTTTGGAGTCTCGGATGAGATCCCGGACATCACGAGGAGTTCCGGAATGGTCCGGAGGTAAAGATTTATATATGGGAAGTCCTGTTTTGGTCACCGGAAAAGTTTCAGGTTTTATCGGTAACATACCGGGACCACCGGGAGGGTCCCGGGGGTCCACCAAGTGGGGCCACAAGCCCCGGAGGGCTGCATGGGCCAAGTGTGGGAGGGGACCAGCCCCAGGTGGGCTGGTGCGCCCCCCCACCAATGCCCAAGGCGCCTCCAGGAGGGAAGGGGGGCAAACCCTAGGGCAGATGGGCCCTAAGGCCCACCCCAGGTGCGCCTCCCCCTCTCCCCCTTGTGGCCGCCACCTAGATGGGATCTGGGGGCTGCCGCCACCCCTAGGGAGGGGAACCTAGGTGGGTGTGCAGCCCCTCTCCTTCCCCTATATATACTTGAGGTATTGGAGGCTGCAAGACACACGAGTTCCTCTCCTTCTTGGCGCAGCCCTACCCCTCTCCCTCCTCGTCTCTTGCGGTGCTTGGCGAAGCCCTGCTGGAGTACCACGCTCCTCCACCACCACCACGCCGTTGTGCTGCTGCTGGATGGAGTCTTCCTCAACCTCTACCTCTCTCCTTGCTGGATCAAGGCATGGGAGACGTCACCGGGCTGTACGTGTGTTGAACACGGAGGTGCCGTCCGTTCGGCACTAGGATCTCCGGTGATTTGGATCATGACGAGTACGACTCCTTCAACCCTGTTCTCTTGAATGCTTCCGTGTAGCGATCTACAAGGGTATGTAGATGCACTCTCCTTCCCCTCGTTGCTGGTTTCTCCATAGATAGATCTTGGTGACACGTAGGAAAATTTTGAATTTCTGCCATGTCCCCCAACAGTGGCATCATGAGCTAGGTCTATGCGTAGTTTCTATGCACGAGTAGAACACAAAGTAGTTGTGGGCATTGATTTTGTTCAAAATTCTTGCCGTTACTAGTCCAATCTTGATTCGGCGGCATTGTGGGATGAAGCGGCCCGGACCGACCTTACACGTACTCTTACGTGAGACTGGTTCCACCGACTGACATGCACTAGTTGCATAAGGTGGCTAGCGGGTGTCTGTCTCTCCCACTTTAGTCGGATCGGATTCGATGAAAAGGGTCCTTATGAAGGGTAAATAGCAATTGGCATATCACGTTGTGGCTTTTGCGTAGGTAAAAAACGTTCTTGCTAGAAACCCATAGTAGCCACGTAAAACATGCAAACAACAATTAGAGGACGTCTAACTTGTTTTTGCAGGGTATGCTATGTGATGTGATATGGCCAAAAGGATGTGATGAATGATATATGTGATGTATGAGATTGATCATGTTCTTGTAATAGGAATCACGACTTGCATGTCGATGAGTATGACAACCGGCAGGAGCCATAGGAGTTGTCTTTATTTATTGTATGACCTGCGTGTCATTGAACAACGCCATGTAATTACTTTACTTTATTGCTAACCGGTATCCATAGTAGTAGAAGTAATAGTTGGCGAGCAACTTCATGGAGACACGATGATGGAGATCATGGTGTCATGTCGGTGACAAAATGATCATGGAGCCCCAAGATGGAGATCAAAGGAGCTATATGATATTGGCCATATCATGTCACTATTATTTGATTGCATGTGATGTTTATCATGTTTTTGCATCTTGTTTACTTAGAACGACGGTAGTAAATAAGATGATCCCTCATAATAATTTCAAGAAAGTGTTCCCCCTAACTGTGCACCGTTGCGACAGTTTGTTGTTTCGAAGCACCACGTGATGATCAGGTGTGATAGATTCTAACATTCACATACAACGGGTGTAAGATAGATTTACACACACGAAACACTTAGGTTGACTTGACGAGCCTAGTATGTACAGACATGGCCTCGGAACACAAGAGACCGAAAGGTCGAGCATGAGTCGTATGGTAGATACGATCAACATGAAGATGTTCACCGATGATGACTAGTCTGTCTCACGTGATGATCGGACACGGCCTAGTTGACTCGGATCATGTAATCACTTAGATGACTAGAGGGATGTCTATCTGAGTGGGAGTTCATAAGATGAACTTAATTATCCTGAACATAGTCAAAAGATCTTCGCAAATTATGCCGTAGCTCGCGCTTCAGTTCTACTGTTTAGATATGTTCCTAGAGAAAATTTAGTTGAAAGTTGATAGTAGCAATTATGCGGACTAGGTCCGTAAACTGAGGATTGTCCTCATTGCTTCATAGAAGGCTTATGTCCTTAATGCACCGCTCAGTGTGCTGAACCTCGAACGTCATCTGTGGATGTTGCGAACATCTAACATACACATTTTGATAACTACGTGATAGTTCAGTTAAACGGTTTAGAGTTGAGGCACCGAAGACGTTTTGAAACATCGTGAAACATATGAGATGTTTCGAGGGCTAAAATTGGGATTTCAGGCTCGTGCCCACGTCAAGAGGTATAAGACCTCCGACGATTTTCTTAGCCTGCAAACTAAGGGAGAAAAGCTCAATTGTTGAGCTTGTGCTCAGATTGTCTGAGTACAACAATCATTTGATTCGAGTGGGAGTTGATCTTCCCGATGAGATAGTGATATTTCTCTGAAGTCATTGCCACCAAGCTGCTAGAGCTTCGTGATGAACTGTAACATATCAGGGATAGATATGATGATCCTTGAAATATTCGCAATGTTTGACACCGCGAAAGTAGAAATCAAGAAGGAGCATCAATTGTTGATGGTTAGTGAAACCACTAGTTTCAAGAAGGGCAAGGGCAAGAAGGGATACTTCATGAAACGGCAATTCAGCTGCTGCTCTAATGAAGAAACCCAAAGTTGAACCCAAACCCGAGACTAAGTGCTTCTGTAATAAGGGGAACAGCCACTGGAGCAGAATTACCCTAGATACTTGGTAGATAAGAAGGCTGGCAAGGTCGGTAGAAGTACATTGGATATACATTATGTTAATGTGTACTTTACTAGTACTCCTAGTAGCACCAGGGTATTAGATACCGGTTCGGTTGCTAAGTGTTAGTAACTCGAAATAAAAGCTACGGAATAAACGGAGACTAGCTAAAGGTGAGATGACGATATGTGTTGGAAGTATTTCCAAGGTTGATCAAATATCGTACGCTCCCTCTACTATCAAGATTGGTGTTTGCATTGAGCATAGACATGATTGGATTATGTCTATCGCAATATGGTTATTCATTTAAGGAGAATAATGGTTACTCTGTTTATTTGAATAATACCTTCAATGGTCTTGCACCTAAAATGAATGGTTTATTGAATCTCGATTGTAGTGATACACATGTTCATGCCAAAAGATATAAGATAGTAATGATAGTACCACCTACTTGTGGCACTGCCACGTAAGTCATATCGGTATAAAACGCATGAAGAAGCTCCATGTTGATGGATCTTTGGACTCACTCGTTTTAAAAGGTTTGAGACATGCGAACCATGTCTATTGGTGTATATGCATGAAGAAACTCCATGCAAATGGACCGTTTGGACTCACTTGATTTTGAATCACTTGAGACATGCAAATCATACCACATGGGCGAGATGACTGAAAGCCTCGTTTTCAGTAAAATGGAACTAGAAAGCAACTTGTTGGAAGTAATACATTTTGATGTGTGCAGTCCAATGAGTGCTGAGGCGTGTAGTGGATATCGTTATGTTCTTACTTCACAGATGATTTGAGTAGATGTTGAGTACATTTACTTGATGAATCACGAGTCTGAATTATTGAAAGGTTCAAGTAATTTCAGGGTGAAGTTGAAAGATCGTCGTAACAAGAGGATAAAAGATCTATGATATGATCATAGAGATGAATATCTGAATTACGAGTTTGGCACAGAATTAAGACATTGTGGAAATTGTTTCACAACTAATACAGCCTGGAACACCATAGTGTGATGGTGTGTCCGAACATCATAACTGCACCCTATTGGATATGATGCATACCATGATGTCTCTTATCGAATTACCACGATAGTTTATGGGTTAGGCATTAGAGACAACCACATTTACTTTAAATAGGGCACCACGTAATTCCGATGAGATGACACCATATGAACTATGGTTTAGAGAAACCTAAGATGTCATTTCTTAAAAGTTTGGGGCTGCGACGCTTATGTGAAAAAGTTTTAGGCTGATAAGCTCGAACCCAAAGCGGATAAATGCATCTTCATAGGACACCCAAAACAGTTGGGTATACCTCCCGTCTCAGATCCGAAAGCAATAAGGGATTGTTTCTAGAATCGGGTCCTTTCTCGAGGAAAAGTTTCTCTCGAAGGAATTGAGTGGGAGGATGGTGGAGACTTGATGAGGTTATTGAACCGTCACTTCAACTAGTGTATAGCAGGGCACAAAGAGTTGTTCCTGTGGCACCTACACCAATTGAAGTGGAAGCTTATGATATTGATCATGAGACTTCGGATCAAGTCACTCCCAAACCTCGTAGGATGACAAGGATGCGTACTACTTCAGAGTGGTACGTAATCCTGTCTTGGAAGTCATGTTGCTAGACAACAATGAACCTACGAGCTATGGAGAAGCGATGGTGGGCCCGGATTCCGATAAATGGCTCGAGGCCATAAAATCCGAGAGAGGATCCATGTATGAAAACAAAGTGTAGACTTTGGCAGAACGGCTCGATGGTCGTAAGGCTATTGAGTACAGATGGATTTTAAAAGGAAGACGGACAATGATGGTAAGTATCACCATTAAGAAAGCTCGACTTGTCGTTAAGTTTTTTCCAACAAGTTCAAGGAGTTGACTATGATGAGACTTTCTCACTCGTAGCGATGCTAAGAGTCTGTTGGAATTATATTAGCGATTACTGCATTATTTATGAAATCTTGCAGATAGGATGTCAAAACATTGTTTCCTCGACGATTTTCTTGAGGAAAGGTTGTATGTGATACAACCGGAAGGTTTTGTCAATCCTGAAAGATGCTAATAAGTATGCAAAGCTCCAACAATCCTTCTAAGGACTGGAGTAAGCATCTCGGAGTTGGAATGTATGCTTTGATGAGATGATCAAAGATTTTGGGTGTATACAAAGTTTATGAGAAACTTGTATTTCCAAAGAAGTGAGTGGGAGCACTATAGAATTTCCGATGAGTATGTGTTGTTAACATGTTGTTGATCGGAAATGATGTAGAATTTCTAGAAAGCATGCAGAGTTATTTGAAAAGTGTTTTTCAATGGAAAGCCTGGATTAAGCTACTTGAACGTTGAGCATCAAGATCTATAAGGATAGATCAAAACGCTTAATGGTACTTTCAAATGATCACATACCTTGACATGATCTTGAAGGTGTTCAAGATGGATCAGTCAAAGAAGGAGTTCTTGCCTGAGTTGTAAGGTATGAAGTTAAGACTTAAAGCTCAACCACGGCAGAAGAAAGAGAAAGGACGAGTGTCGTCCCCTATGCTTTTGTCATAGGCTCTATACGGTATGCCATGCTCAGTACCGCACCTGATGTGTGCCTTGCCACATGTCTGGCAAGAGGGTACAAAGGTGATCCAGGAGTGGATCACCAGATAGCGGTCAAAATTGTCCTTGGAGTAATAAGGACATGTTTCTTGATTATGGAGGTGATAAAGAGTTTGGCGTAAAGGGTTACATCGATGCAAGCTTTAACACCTATCCGAATGACTCTGAGTGGCAAACCGGATACGTATAGTGGAGCAACCATTTGGAATAGCTCCAAGTGGAGCGTGGAAGCAGCATTTATAATATGACCTAGAGATTTGCGAAGTACATACGGATCTGAATGTTGCAGACCCGTTGACTAAAACCTCTCTCACAAGCAAAACATGATCAAACCCAGAACTCATTGAGTCTTAATCACATGATGATGTGAACTAGTTTAGTGACACTAGTAAACTCTTTGGATGTTGGTCACATGGTGATGTGACCTGTGAGTGTTAATCACATGGCGATGTGAACTAGATTATTGACTCTAAGTGGGAGACTGTTGGAAATATGCCCTAGAGGCAATAATAAATTGATTATTATTATATTTACTTGTTCATGATAATCGTTTATTATCCATGCTAGAATTGTATTGATAGGAAACTCATATACATGTGTGGATACATAGACAACACCATGTCCCTAGTAAGCCTCTAGTTGACTAGCTCATTAATCAATAGATGGTTACGGTTTCCTGACCATGGACATTGGATGTCGTTGATAACGGGATCACATCATTGGGAGAATGATGTGATGGACAAGACCCAACCCTAAGCCTAGCACATAGATCGTGTAGTTCGTTTGCTAAAGCTTTTCTAATGTCAAGTATCATTTCCTCAGACCATGAGATTGTGCAACTCCCGGATACCGTAGGAATACTTTGGGTGTGCCAAACGTCACGACGTAACTGGGTGGCTATAAAGGTGCACTACGGGTATCTCCGAAAGTGTCTGTTGGGTTGGCACGAATCGAGACTGGGATTTGTCACTCCGTGTGACGGAGAGGTATCTCTGGGCCCACTCAGTAGGACATCATCATAATGTGCACAATATGATCAAGGAGTTGATCACGGGATGATGTGTTACGGAACGAGTAAAGAGACTTGCCGGTAACGAGATTGAACAAGGTATCGGGATACCGACGATCGAATCTCGGGCAAGTATCGTACCGCTAGACAAAGGGAATTGTATACGGGATTGATTAAGTCCTTGACATCGTGGTTCATCCGATGAGATCATCGTGGAACATGTGGGAGCCAACATGGGTATCCAGATCCCGTTGTTGGTTATTGACCAGAGAACGTCTCGGTCATGTCTGCATGGTTCCCGAACCCGTAGGGTCTACACACGTAAGGTTCGATGACGCTAGGGTTATAAGGAATAGATATACGTGGTTACCGAATGTTGTTCGGAGTCCCGGATGAGATCCCGGACATCACAAGGAGTTCCGGAATGGTCCGGAGGTAAAGATTTATATATGGGAAGTCCTGTTTTAGTCACCGGAAAAGTTTCAGGTTTTATCGGTAACGTACCGGGACCACTGGGAGGGTCCCGGGGGTCCACCAAGTGGGGCCACAAGCCCCGGAGGGCTGCATGGGCCAAGTGTGGGAGGGGACCAGCCCCAGGTGGGCTGGTGCTCCCCCCCCCCCACCAAGGCCCAAGGCGCCTCCAGGAGGGAAGGGGGCAAACCCTAGGGCAGATGGGCCCTAAGGCCCACCCCAGGTGCGCCTCCCCATCTTCCCCTTGTGGCCGCCACCCAGATGGGATCTGGGGGATGCCGCCACCCCTAGGGAGGGAACCCTAGGTGGGGGCGCAGCCCCTCCCCTTCCCCTATATATACTTGAGGTATTGGAGGCTGCAAGACACACGAGTTCCTCTCCTTCTTGGCGCAGCCCTACCCCTCTCCCTCCTCGTCTCTTGCGGTGCTTGGCGAAGCCCTGCTGGAGTACCACGCTCCTCCACCACCACCATGCCATTGTGCTGCTGCTGGATGGAGTCTTCCTCAACCTCTCCCTCTCTCCTTGCTGGATCAAGGCATGGGAGACGTCACCGGGCTGTACGTGTGTTGAACACGGAGGTGCCGTCCGTTCGGCACTAGGATCTCCGGTGATTTGGATCACGACGAGTACGACTCCTTCAACCCCGTTCTCTTGAACGCTTCTGCATAGCGATCTACAAGGGTATGTAGATGCACTCTCCTTCCCCTCATTGTTGGTTTCTCCATAGATAGATCTTGGTGACACATAGGAAAATTTTGAATTTCTGCCACGTTCCCCAACATAAACAACTAGATTGTCGGATCCCACTCATACCAAGAATTTCAATCATACACACAATATGCCCGATATGAGTACATACAACATGGCATCACAACAAAACTCTACAACTCAAGTACTTTATTTAAAGGCTCCAGGGAGCCATACATAACATGTTCATACAGATAGGGGTCACATGACCCGACACTCAAGTCATACAATCATACAAGCACATGCGGAAGCAACTAGTCTGAGTACAGACACTAGAAAGAAAGAAGGCTTCTCGATGCCTGTCTATCTACATAGGGCCCTCCATGGCCAGGATCACCACCTGGGTGGCTAGTCACTCGTCGACCTCAAGGTCTATGTAGAACCCATCGGAGGGGGCGGTGTTGTCGTCTGAAAACAGTAATTAAGCAAACATGAGTACAAAGGTACTCAGCAAGTCTTACAACAGAACCTACTATACATGCTCATTCTCAAGAAAGTGGTGGGGTTATTGCAGCAAGCCAGCTTTGACTCTTGGCTAAGCTATCCTACGAAACTCCACTAGTAAAATAGTTTTCGCACACGAGTCCACTACTCACCAACACAATACTCCACCGGGGATCCTCTCTCGTCATCCTACGAGAGGGCCATCCTCGGTACTCACACTTATCTTGAGTATTTTAGTAGTATCCATTAACTTGTCTATGAACTGTATAGGCAACCAAGTAGTCCTTTACCGCGGATGCGGCTATTCGAATAGATCATGTTAACCCTGCAGGGGTATACTTCTTCATACACGCTTTCACCACTTACCGCCGCTTACATGACATGTACTCGGCAACCTTCAAGCGGAACCCAATGAGGGTGTCGGCCACGGCCTACCTAAACACTTAAGTCCCTAGTCCAGGTTTATCGCCTATCCAGGTTCCATCCGCAGGGAGTCTGGCCGAGGTTTCCACATACGGCCCCGAACGATGTGAACAGGGTCCCGAGACGCCAAACGGGCGCCCGGCATACCCGGCCACGGTGTATCTACCGCAACATAGCCCACCCCTAGGGTCAGCGCTACGCACGGCCGCCAACACATAACCTACAAACACCAGAAACTATTTGCAACTCCTGGACAAAGTACTAGGGTGATTAAGAAGCCAAGAGGGTCCATTGGTTTCGGGCCCAACGTATGGTAGTAACTGCATCTTAAATCACACATACAGATCTCAGTTCTTATGGACGGCCTCAATGAAACAACCCACCATGTACTCCTACATGGCCTCTCATCGATACCTTTACCAAATCATGTTCATCACATCCCTCACATTACCGATATAACCATTTCACTCTAGCCCATCACCCAGATGGACCAGACCTGACACAACTCTAAGCATAGCAGGCATAGCAAGGTAGGAAACACATACATGGCTCAATCAACTCCTACACATGCTAGTGGGTTTCATCTAGTTACTGTGGCAATGACAGGTCATGCAGAGGAAAAGGGTTCAACTACCGTAGCACATAGCAGTTTGAATCGCGTTGTCTTAATGCGGTAAACAAGAGCAGAAGCGAGAACATGGGTTTGTATCGGAATGATCAATGGTTGCTTGCCTGTTGTAGTGGTAGTAGGGTACTGCCCTTCATACGGATACTCGGGGTTATCCTCGGAGGCAGAACCTACCACGAAAGATACACCGAACATAATCAACACATGACAATATGCAACAGTATGATGCATGCTATGACATGGCAAAATGAATGTGTCTTGGCCTAATGCAAGCTAAAACAGGATGGAATGAACTCATTTGAATCAAAGATTCAAATGTTAGCTCATTTAACATGGCCTTATTAGTGCATTTTCTTATTCTGCTTAAACAGCAAGGTTAACTTGTTTTGTCATGCATGAAACCATTACAGATGGATAGATTGAATTTTTCTGATCATTTTTCATATATAAATCTTTGCATTTGGAGCTATGGTTGATTTTCTATGATTTTTAGAAGTTTTGGATATTTTCTGGAATTTCCTATATAAGAATAATTCCAGTAATTGAATTAATGCGTCAGCATGACATAGGTGTGACGTCAGTGGGTCAACTGGGTCGGCCAGGTCAAACCTGACTGGTGGGCCCTGTCTGTGAGTGACTCAGCTAATTATCATAATTAAATTAACACTAATTAGCTGTCAGTGGGGCCTGGGCCCACATGTCAGTGTCTAAACTAATTAAAATTAGTTAAGACTAATCCTAAACTAGTTAGCAGACCGGCCCCACCTGTCATAGACTCAGGGGGGTCAACCTGGGCCCACACAGGGGTCAAACAGAGTCAAACTCGCCGGCGGCTTGATGCCGGCGACGACAGACGCGGCGGAGGGGCTCGGGTTTGCGTCTCCGGCGACCAAATCGACGGCAGAGAGCAGCTACGTGACGCGGGGAGCGACCGCATTGTTTGGTGGAGAAAGTGGAGCTCGGGGAGGCCGGGAACGACGCCAGCGACAACCTTGGCGGTCGCCGGAGTTCGGGCGAGGATGAACCCGAAGCTACGGGGCACAGCGAGGCGCGGGGAGTGGTGCTCGGGGAAGCTTGGGAGGCGGCAAAACGTCGACGACGATCTCCGGTGACCGACGAGGGGAACGGCAGCGGTGGCGGCGTTGCAATCCGTCCGAGGCCTCGTGGCTCGTCAAGGCGGTCGAGGGAGATGTTGCGGAGCTCGTGGGCACGGTGGGGTGACACGGGGACGACGGTGGCTGCGGCTACGGCGGCAAGACGACGGCGGCTGCGTCGGCAGGAAGATGGGGAGAGAGCCAGAGAGGGGGAGAGGCCACGGGGAGAGTGGGAAGAAAGAGAGGGAGACATGGGGGTCAGCGTGGCACTCGTAGACGCCTCCAGGGGGTCGGCGGAAGCAGGAGGTGGCCGGTGTGTGGCCGCGGGCGCCGGCCACGCGCTCCTCGTCCTCCTGGCGAGAGGAGGAGGACGACTGGCAAGAGCCAGTTGACTCGGCCGAGCCAGGTGGGCTGGTGGGCTGCGCCTGGTAAGTTTCTCTCTCTCTCTCCTTTTTTTTCTGTTTTTCTTATTTATTTATTATTTCTGTAACTTCAGGGATTTATTAAAAATACCAGGGCATTACCATAAATCATAAAATTAATCATGGCCACTACTTAGAATATATCCAACAGCAAACATTTTAGTTTATGATTATTTGAGCATTTAAAATATTTTATAGCATTTAAATGCCCAAATGCAAATACCATAACGATCAATCCAATGACCTTTGATGTCCTAGAAAAATGTGCACCATTTTTGTCAAAGGTTTTAACCCAAAACAAAAAGGGTGGGCTTTTTAGAAGGGCATTTCAGGTTCATTGGAAAAGTTTTTAGTAAACCCTAGTTGTTCCAGGGGGGTGCTGGGGGTTCTGTCATCCCCATTTCAAATTTAAAAGGAATTTAAACATGATGCACACTCTAATGCTTGAACTAACTAGGGTGTGACAACTCACCCCCACTCAAAACAATCTCGTCCCGAGATTTAGGATCCTCCGGAAAGAAGGTGGGGTACTCGAGTCGAAGACGATCCTCCCTTTCCCAAGTGGCTTCTTTCTCGGAATGGTGTGACTATTTAACCTTGAGAAACTTGATATTATGACGTCGAGTGGTACGCTCGGCTTGATCAAGGATACGAACGGGATATTCCCAATATGAGAGGTTATCTTGTAGATCAAGCGTTTCGTGGTCCACTCCATGGATAGGATCCGCGAAGCAACGCCTGAGTTGAGAATCGTGGAAGACATCGTGAACTCTGGAAAGATGCGAAGGTAGTTCCAATTGGTAGGCAACTTCTCCTCATTTGGCAAGAATGCGAAAAGGTCCAATGTAATGAGGAGCCAATTTGCCTTTGATACCGAAACGATGGGTTCCCTTTAACGGAGTAACCCGAAGGTAGGCCTTCTTGCCGACTTCATAAGTCATAGGCTTATGTTTACGATCATATTGACTCTTTTGACGAGATTGGGCTGTTTTCAATTTCTCACGAATAACGCGAACCTGTTCTTCTGCTTCCTGAATCATATCCGGGCCAAAGAGTTGTCTTTCCCCGGTTTCTGACTAGTTAAGAGGCGTTCGACATTTTCTTCTATAGAGAACTTCAAAAGGAGCCTTGCCGAAGCTAGCTTGATAACTATTGTTGTAGCAAACTCCACGAATGGAAGGCATTTCTCCCAACCCATTCCGAACGAGATGACAAAGGCTCGGAGCATATCTTCCAGAATTTGATTGACTCGTTCTACTTGACCACTTGATTGAGGGTGGAAGGCGGAGCTAAAAGAGAGACGAGTTCCCATAGAATTTTGGAAACTTTCCCAAAATCGAGAGGTGAAGAGACTCCCACGGTCTGAGTTAATTTCCAATGGAACACCATGAAGAGACACTATTCGGGAGATGTATAAATCGGCTAGCTGGCTAGCGGTGATACTCTCACGAACAGGTAGAAAGTGGGCTACTTTGGAAAGATGGTTGATCACGACGAAGATGGCATTATTCCCTATCTTGGTCCTGGGAAACCCAGTGATGAAATCCATACTGATTTTATCCCATTTCCATTCGGGAATAGCCAAAGGTTGAAGGGTGCCAGCAGGCCATTGATGCTCTGCTTTAACACGACGACAAACATCGCAATTAGCAATGTATTGAGCGATTTCTCTTTTCATCCTAGTCCACCAAAACCTCTGGCGTAGGTCTTGATACATTTTAGTACTACCGGGATGAATGGTGAGAGGGGATTCATGAGCTTCCTTAAGGATCAGCCGCCTCAGGTTTCGTGCCTTGGGAACCACTAAGCGGTTTCCAAAGTATACGACACCTTGATCATCAACGGAGAAACAATTCGCGACTCCTTTCTTAATGTTTCTCTTAATACGGGAGATTCTCGGATCTACCTTCTGTGCCTTGATGATCTGATCCGTAACGGTAGGTTTCGCCACCAGGGTGGATAGGAATCCTCGAGGAACAATGTGAAGATTAAGCTTACGAAATTCCTCATGGAGAAGTGGTTGACTTTGTTGTAACATCAGGTTGTTACAATAGGATTTACGACTTAGTGCATCAGCCATGACATTGGCTTTGCCCGGGGTGTAAGTTATTCCTAAGTCGTAATCCGAGATCAACTCGACCCAACGTCGTTGCCTGAGATTCAAATCTGGTTGGGTGAAGATATATTTCAAACTTTGGTGATCGGTGAAGATCTCGCAACGATTACCGAGGAGGTAATGTTGCCAAGTTTTAAGTGCATGGACTACAGCTGCAAGCTCTAGATCATGTGTGGGGTAGTTTTCCTCATGTGGGTGTAATTGCCGTGAAGCATAGGCAATTACCTGACGATCTTGCATGAGTATGCAACCTAGTCCTTGTCGCGAGGCGTCGCAATAGATAATAAAGTCCTTGGAGAAATCTGGTGGTACCAGTACGGGAGCAGATGTCAGACGTCTTTTCAGTTCCTGAAAACTGAACTCGCATTGTGGAGTCCACTCGAACTTTTTATCTTTCTTGAGGAGTTCAGTTAGAGGTTTAGCAACCTTGGAGAAATTCTCGACGAAGCGGCGGCAATAGCTCGCTAAGCCAAGGAAGCTCCGAACTTGCTTGACCGTCTCAGGTGGAGTCCAATCAAGGATGGCTTGAACTCGCTCGGGATTGACAGCAATACCCTTACCAGAGATTACATGGCCTAGATAGGTCACTTCTGGCAACTAAAATTTACACTTGGAGAATTTGGCATAAAGGCAATGCTCTCGAAGTTTCATCAATACTAGCCTTAGATGTTCGGCATGTTCCTCTTCATTCTTGGAGTAGATGAGTATGTCATCGAGGTATACTACGACGAATTTATCCAAATACTCCATGAAGACCGAGTTCGTTAACCGGGAGAAGGTGGCTGGGGCATTGGTTAAACCGAAGGACATAACGGTGTACTCGTATTGGCCATAACGAGTAACAAAGGCCGTTTTGGGAATGTCCCCGTTTCTGATTTTGATTTGATGGTAGCCCAACCTCAAATCCATCTTGGAAAAGACTGAGGACCCAGCAAGCTGGTCATACAGATCGTTGATCCTGGGAAGCGGATACTTATTCTTGATGGTGACCAAGTTGACAGGTCGGTAATCTACAACCATTCGATCCGTTCCATCCTTCTTCTTGATGAAGAGGACGGGGCAAGCCCAAGGAGAGGAACTAGGACGGATGAAACCCTTTTTCAAGGACTCATCGAGTTGGTTCTTAAGCTCGGCTAGTTCTAAGGGTGCCATCTTGTAGGGTCTTCTAGAAATTGGAACGGCTCCTGGAACAAGGTCTATCACAAACTCGACATCCCTGTCAGGTGGAACACCTGGCAGTTCTTCTAGAAAGACATCCGGAAAGTCTCGGACTACCGGAACATCCTCAAGGTCTGGAAGGGGGTTGGCATTTAGGGAGTAAAGCTGGCGCTTGGCCACTTGAGTTAAGACATTGACTGTCTTGCCCGATGGGTGAGTAAGTTAAACGGTCCTAGTGGCACAATCAATCTTAGCATAATGAGCTGACATCCAGTCCATACCCAAAATTATGTTTATGTCCGAGGACTTGAGAGCTATTAAGGATGCAAGGAAGACAAGTCTATCGACAAGAATTTTGTTCCCATGGCTTACTCTAGAAGTTTGCCATCTAGAGCCAAGGGTTTGAATTTTCATGGTAGAGGGCATGTCACAGAATGTCATGTTATGCAATCGAGCATAGTTCTCGGGTATGAATGAATGAGATGCTCCAGTATCGAAAAGAACAGATGCCGGATGGCAATTAACAAGGAGCGTACCAAGGACGACGTTAGGATCCTCATGAGCCTCCTCGGCTGAAACATAGTTGACATGGCCACGTGTAGTAGTGACCGGCTTGGCGTAGAATGTCTTTCCCGCTGGCTTACCACGACCAACGGACTTTCTAGTTTGATTGGGATTGTTGTTCTGGGGACACTCTCGGCCATAGTGACCCGGCTCTCCACACTTGAAACACGTCACCACACTGGAACGGGGAGCAGCATTAGCAGCGGGGCCACCATAGGGCTTGGGCAGTGCAAACTGCTGGTTGGGACGAGGCGCCTCAAAGGATGGCCTCGGGATGAACCTGGGTGGCAGTGCCGTGCTTGGGATCCACACCCGGCGCTTCTGAGCTCCAGAGCCGGATGAAGAGCCAAAATCACGTGAGTGTTTGCGTGAAGCGTCATAATCAGTCTGGCCTGTCTCAGCACTGATGGCTTTATTGACCAACTTCTGAAAGGAGGTGCACTCGTGCAGACGAAGATCGCGGCGAAGCTCAGGGCTGAGTCCCTTGCGGAACCTTGCCTGCTTCTTAGCGTCGGTAGATACCTCTTCGGGAGCATAACGTGCCAGATTCCCAAATTCACGACTATATGCATCCACAGTCAGTCTTCCTTGGGTGAAATTGCAGAACTCCTCCCTCTTGTGATCTATGAGACCTTCCGGAATGTGATGCTCACGGAAAGCTTCACTGAATTCAGCCCAAGTAGTGATTTGGCCGACCGGGCGCATAGCTTCAAAGTTTTCCCACCAGAGGCTAGCAGGGCCTTCGAGGTGATAGGCAGCATAAGCAACCTTGTCGGCTTTGGCTACGTTGGCAGAACATAGCTTGCGGGTGATGCTGCGAAGCTAGTCATCCGCGTCGAGGGGATTGACGAAATGGTTAAACTTTGGTGGGTACAGCTTGATAAAGTCATTGATTGACACCAAGTCATTCCGCTGATGGCGTGCAGTGTTCTGCTCAATCCGCTCTAGCAGGCGGTTAGTCTCACGCTTGTTTCTTTCCGCCTCCAGCATCACCTCGGCCAGAGAGGGCGGGTGAGGCAGATTTTCACCCCTAGCTGCACTGGCTTCCCCCTGCTCCGGGGCAGCAGGGTTGCTGCGGGTGTTGACCATCCTAGGAGAAAACAAGACAACGGTTTAGATAAGGATGGATCAAACTTAGCAAGGAACTGCAGAATGCAATGGATAACACGGAATGCAGAGATGTTCATTCGTATGTCATGGTAATATAAAACTGCCATATATATACAAACGGTCATACACATCATACATAGTTTAGTACAAGCCCAGGCTACAGTACAACTATGATGAAAGACGTTACATATCATCGGAGGCATTCCAAGCTCCTATACATTATTTGTCTACACCTCCGGAATTGATTACACACAAAGTCATATTCCACAAGTCACGCAGGACAGTGAAGATACAACTATTACAATACTAGTGGTACTACTACTAACTCAGACAGCTCTGTAGTAGTCCTCATAGAAGTCACCTCCATAGCCTGGAAGTTCAACGTGATCATCTGGGAACAGACGGTCCTGAGGAGCTTGTGGACCAAAGGGGCTAGGATGAGGTCTTGGACCAACAAACGGTGGCCTATGGGGACCACGGGGTGGGGTGATGCCTCCCACATCACGCCAATCCACCATGTCTGGCAGAGCAGATCTCACAGGATACAGATCCCTTGTATCCATACATCCAACTTGCACCGCAGGTGCAAACCGAGTCAATGTGGCCCAATGATCAGCACGGGTATTGAAAAGCTCCAGCCTCAAGGCCCGATTCTCTCGGTCCTTATCTTTGAGCATCTCGGCAGTGGTACGAGTTAATGAGTCCTCCTGAGTGGAGTTAGCATAGATAGCCTGAAGATACCCTTGCGCTCCCGGAAGTGAAGCTGGCATGTAACGGAAGTCGGTGTTTCGAAGCAGGCCAGTCCGGACTCGCATGATGGTCATCATGGAATAGGCAGCATCCTGCACAGCCATCTCAACAATAATCCCGAGTCCATAGGAACAGTGGAGGGGCTCGGTAGATCCAGGATAAGAAGGAAATATCCTAACGGTGCAGAAATATTGGCTTTGATTAAAGTCTCGGAACTGCTCTTCGACAGTGTATTCAGGATACCAACGGTAACCCGTCTCGATCATTACCCGGACTAACATAGCAGTATGACCGGGCACGTCGAGGCACCGGGTCAGCCGGACCACTTGGTTTTGAGCACGAGTGGCCATCTGAAAGCACAACCACAATGCAAAGACATTAGAATTTCTAGGGAAAATTGGACAGCATAACAGCTGTAAATGCTCAGAAAAAGATTTGAGACATCCACAACAGTTTGCAATACCACTCAGCAACATCATATCAAGGTTCTGATTCAACTGGCAACATACTAAAAGTAGTAGAAACTGTACTGAGGCTTGTAACAACAATCCTATAAGCTACTACGGATTAGTAACACGTGAACCTGATAGAAGAAGAGAGCCTAGTCCTTAACCCACGTTGAATGAGAAGAGAATGACTCAGATCAGAGGGCATAAGGTAAAGGAGTAAAAGAGCCTTACGTTCCCTCCCACAATCAATTCCCCTACATATAACTAAAGCATTTCTAGACTCGACACCGACCAGTTTGGCTCAACGAACCTACAGGGAGTCCGGCTCTAATGCCAACGCTGTCAGGACCCCGATTCCAAGTCACATCGATCTAGCCGGTAACACCTCATATCACTTTGCGGCCTCACGCACGGTATCCCACGGGTGTCGCCTTACCATGGCCCGGGACCGTTTGCGCCTTTTGGCTCACGTATATGATAGTGTCGCTAGCATCCATATGATAGAGAACCCGGGCCGACATGGCTAGTCGTGAACCCAAAGCAGCACAGACCTATGGAGACAGGCATACGTGAATCACATCGAGCATGTCGGTCATCAGCGAGTGATTCCGGGATGAAGCACTGGGCTAACAGGACTCCGGGGAACCCGGGCTGTAGCAGGCTAGGCAGGACTCCGGATGTCACCGCGTGACATTTCCCCGAAGGGACAGACATAGGAACGACGTGAAACACATGCCGGCTAGTCAAGTGTCCTGAGCAGTAGTGCTGGGCTAGCAGGACTCCGGTGAACCGGGCTGTAGCAGACTACTATGGCTCGAGGAACACTAGACTACATTTCCCCATAAGAAAGGCTGCCAAGGATAAACAACTAGATTGTCGGACCCCACTGATACCAAGCATTTCAATCATACACATAATATGCCCGATATGAGTACATACAACATGGCATCACAACAAAACTCTACAACTCAAGTACTTTATTTAAAGGCTCCAGGGAGCCATACATAACATGTTCATACAGATAGGGGTCACATGACCCGACATTCAAGTCATACAATCATACAAGCACATGCGGAAGCAACTAGTCTGAGTACAGACACTAGAAAGAAAGAAGGCTTCTCGAAGCCTGTCTATCTACATAGGGCCCTCCATGGACAGGATCACCACCTGGGTGGCTAGTCACTCGTCGACCTCAAGGTCTACGTAGAACCCATCGGAGGGGGTGGTGTTGTCGTCTGAAAACAGTAATTAAGCAAACATGAGTACAAAGGTACTCAGCAAGTCTTACAACAGAACCTACTATACATGCTCATTCTCAAGAAAGTGGTGGGGTTATTGCATCAAGCCAGCTTTGACTCTTGGCTAAGCTATCCTACGGAACTCCACTAGTAAAATAGTTCTCACACACGAGTCCACTACTCACCAACACAATACTCCACCAGGGATCCTCTCTCGTCATCCTACGAGAGGACCATCCTCGGTACTCACACTTATCTTGAGTCTTTTAGTAGTATCCATTAACTTGACTATGAACTGTATAGGCAACCAAGTAGTCCTTTACCGCGGACGCGGCTATTCGAATAGATGATGTTAACCCTGCAGGGGTATACTTCTTCATACACGCTTTCACCACTTACCGCCGCTTACACGACATGTACTCGGCAACCTTCAAGCGGAAGCCCAACAAGGGTGTCGGCCACGGCCTACCTAAACACTTAAGTCCCTAGTCCAGGTTTATCGCCTATCTAGGTTCCATCCGCAGGGAGTCCGGCCGAGGTTTCCACATACGGCCCCGAACAATGTGACCAGGGTCCCGAGACGCCAAACGGGCGCCCGGCATACCCGGCCACGGTGTATCTACCGCAACATAGCCCACCCCTAGGGTCAGCGCTACGCACGGCCGCCAACACATAACCTACAAACACCAGAAACTATTTGCAACTCCTGGACAGAGTATTAGGGTGATTAAGAAGCCAAGAGGGTCCATTGGTTTCGGGCCCAACGTATGGTAGTAACTGCATCTTAAATCACACATACAGATCTCAGTTCTTATGGACGGCCTCAATGAAACAAACCGCCATGTACTCCTACATGGCCTCTCATCGATACCTTTACCAAATCATGTTCATCACATCCCTCACATTACCGATATAACCATTTCACTCTAGCCCATCACCCAGATGGACCATACCTGACACAACTCTAAGCATAGCAGGCATAGCAAGGTAGGAAACACATACATGGCTCAATCAACTCCTACACATGCTAGTGGGTTTCATCTAGTTACTGTGGCAATGACAGGTCATGCAGAGGAAAAGGGTTCAACTACCGTAGCACATAGCAGTTTGAATCGCGTTGTCTTAATGCAGTAAACAAGAGCAGAAGCGAGAACATGGGTTTGTATCGGAATGATCAATGGTTGCTTGCCTGTTGTAGTGGTAGTAGGGTACTGCCCTTCATACGGATACTCGGGGTTATCCTCGGAGGCAGAACCTACCACGAAAGATACACCGAACATAATCAACACATGACAATATACAACAGTATGATGCATGCTATGACGTGGCAAAATGAATGTGTCTTGGCCTAATGCAAGCTAAAACAGGATGGAATGAACTCATTTGAATCAAAGATTCAAATGTTAGCTCATTTAACATGGCCTTATTAGTGCATTTTCTTATTCTGCTTAAACAGCAAGGTTAACTTGTTTTGTCATGCATGAAACCATTACAGATGGATAGATTGAATTTTTCTGATCATTTTTCATATATAAATCTTTGCATTTGGAGCTATGGTTGATTTTCTATGATTTTTAGAAGTTTTGGATATTTTCTGGAATTTCCTATATAAGAATAATTCCAGTAATTGAATTAATGCGTCAGCATGACATAGGTGTGACGTCAGCGGGTCAACTGGGTCGGCCAGGTCAAACCTGACTGGTGGGCCCTGTCTGTCAGTGACTCAGCTAATTATTAGAATTAAATTAACACTAATTAGCTGTCAGTGGGGCCTGGGCCCACATGTCAGTGTCCAAACTAATTAAAATTAGTTAAGACTAATCCTAAACTAGTTAGCAGACCGGCCCCACCTGTCATAGACTCAGGGGGGTCAACCTGGGCCCACACAGGGGTCAAACAGAGTCAAACTCGACGGCGGCTTGATGCCGGCGACGACAGACGCGGCGGAGGGGCTCGGATTTGCGTCTGCGGCGACCAAATCGATGGCAGAGAGCAGCTACGTGACGCGGGGAGTGAGCTGCGTCGTTTGGTGGAGAAAGTGGAGCTCGGGGAGGCCAGGAATGACGCCGGCGACAACCTTGGCGGTCGCCGGAGTTCGGGCGAGGATGAACCCGAAGCTACGGGGCACGGCTAGGCGCTGGGAGTGGTGCGTTAGGCTCCTGGGAACATGGTGAGTGTGGTGACGCGCTCGGAATCGAGCTTACGCGCCTGTGGCCACGGCGGCGACATGGCCGGTGGAGCCGAGCTCTCGGTCGTGATGGCCAACGGGGTTAGAGGGCAGCTCGAGCGACGTGGCTAGGGGGAGAAGAGAGAGAAGCTCACGGTGAGTGCAACGGGCGTCGAAGCGGGCTCGGGGAAGCTTGGGAGGCGGCAAAACGTCGACGACGATCTCCAGTGACCGACGAGGGGAACGGCAGCGGTGGCGGCGTTGCAGCGCGTCCGAGGCCTCGTGGCTCGTCGAGGAGGTCGAGGGAGATGTTGCGCAGCTCGTGGGCACGGTGGGGTGACACGGGGACGACGGTGGCTGCGGCTACGGTGGCAAGACGACGGCGGCTGCGTCGGCGGGAAAATGGGGAGAGAGCCAGAGAGGGGGAGAGGCCACGGGGAGAGTGGGAAGAAAGAGAGGGAGACGTGGGGGTCGGCGTGGCACTCGTAGACGCCTCCAGGGCGTCGGCGGAAGCAGGAGGTGGCCGGCGTGTGGCCACGGGTGCCGGCCACGCGCTCCTCGTCCTCCTGGCGAGAGGAGGAGGACGACTGGCAAGAGCCAGTTGACTGGGCCGAGCCAGGTGGGCTGGTGGGCTGCGCCTGGTAAGTTTCTCTCTCTCTCCTTTTTTCTGTTTTTCTTATTTATTTATTATTTCTGTAACTTCAGGGCTTTATTAAAAATACCAGGGCATTACCATAAATCATAAAATTAATCATGGCCACTGCTTCGAATATATCCAGCAGCAAACATTTTAGTTTATGATTATTTGAGCATTTAAAATATTTTATAGAATTTAAATGCCCAAATGCAGATACCATAAGGATCAATCCAATGACCTTTGATGTCCTAGAAAAATGTGCACCATTTTTGTCAAAGGTTTTAACCCAAAACAAAAAGGGTGGGCTTTTTAGAAGGGCATTTCAGGTTCATTGGAAAAGTTTTTAGTAAACCCTAGTTGTTCCAGGGGGGTGCTGGGGGTTCTGTCATCCCCATTTCAAATTTAAAAGGAATTTAAACATGATGCACACTCTAATGCTTGAACTAACTAGGGTGTGACACCATTGCAAAAACCTTATCATACTCTACTGTAGAAGATCACTAAAATTATTATTCAACATTGCATACTAAATGCCTCTGCATATTTAATAGTCCTATCCTCAAATAGAATCATTAAAGAAGCAAACATATGCAAACAATGCAAACATAACAGCAATCTGCCTAAACAGGACAGTCTGTAAAGAATGCAGCAACATCCATACTTCCCTAGCTCCAAAAGTTATGAAAGAAAATTCCTACTGTATTAAATTTATCAGAGCTTAATATGCAAAAGGTTTCAACATTTTATCACATTCTGACTTTTCTAGGAAATTATTGCAACAACAGTAAACTTTCTGTTTTCAAACAGCAACATGTGGACTTCTAAAATAGGCATAGTAAAGGCTATCAATGCCACTTTTATTGAAATAAAAGATGCAAAATATTGTTCTAAATAACAGCAAGCAAATCTTAACAAAATAAATTGACACTCCAAGCAAAACACATATCATGTGGTGAATAAAAATATAGCTCCAAGTAAAGTTACCGATGAACGAAGACGAAAGAGGGGATGCCTTCCGGGGCATCCCCAAGCTTAGGCTCTTGGCTATCCTTGAATATTACCTTGGGGTGCCTTGGGCATCCCCAAGCTTAGGCTCTTGCCACTCCTTATTCCATAGTCCATCGAATCCTTACCCAAAACTTGAAAACTTCACAACACAAAACTCGTAAGCTCCGTTAGTATAAGAAAATAAATCACCACTTCAAGGTACTGTAGTAAACTCATTATTTATTTATATTGGTGTTAAACCTACTGTATTCCAACTTCTCTATGGTTTATAAACTATTTTACTAGCCATAGATTCATCAAAATAAGTAAACAACACATGAAAAACAGAATCTGTCAAAAACAGAACAGTCTGTAGTAATCTGGATCAAACGTATACTTATGTAACTCATAAAATTCTCAAATAAATTGCTTGACCTGAGGAATTTATCTATTAATAATCTTCAAAAAGAATTAACTAAATATCACTTTCCAAATAAATATGGCAGCAATTCTCGTGAGCGCTAAAGTTTCTGTTTTTTACAGCAAGATCAACAAGACTTTCCCCAAGTCTTCCCAAAGGTTCTACTTGGCACAAACACTAATTAAAAGCATAAAACCACATCTAAACCGAGGCTAGATAAAATATTTATTACTAAACAGGAACAAAAAGTAAGTAACAAAAATAAAGTTGGGTTGCCTCCCAACAAGCGCTAACGTTTAACGCCCCTAGCTAGGCATGACGATTTCAATGATGCTCACATAAAGGATAAGAATTGAAACATAAAGAGAGCATCATGACAAATATGACTAGCACATTTAAGTCTAACCCACTTCCTATGCATAGGAATTTTGTGAGCAAACAACTTGTGGGAACAATAATCAACTTGCATAGGAAGGTAAAACAAGCATAACTTCAAAACTTTAAGCACATAGAGAGGAAACTTGATATTATTGCAATTCCTACAAGCATATATTCCTCCCTCATAATAATTTTCAGTAGCATCATGAATGAATTCAACAACATACCCAGCACCTAAAGCATTCTTTTCATGATCTACAAGCATAGAAATTTATTACTCTCCACATAACCAAAATTCTTCACATTCGGAATAGTGGGAGCATCATAAGAGACTCGAATACTATAAATTGTTTCTACATTAAAAGAGTAATGTTCAGAAAAGGGGTAACCATAATCATGCCAAGTTTTATAAATATAATCACTACTTTTTATAGCATAAGTATCATCACAATAATCATCATAAGTAGGAGGCATGCTATCATCATTATAAACTTGCATATCAAAACTTGGGAGACTAAAAATATCATCTTCATTAAACGTAGCATCCCCAAGCTTGGGACAAACATTAATTGCAGCAAATATATTCTCAAAAACATCATCTTCATCAAACATAGCATCCCCAAGTTTGGGCCTTTTCATATCATAAGCATAATCACTCTCATAATTAATAGTATGGATAGCACCAATAGTATAGCAATTATCATATTCTTCCAAGCAAGTGCCAAAAAGATTTTCAAGATCATAAGAAGTATCATTATCTTCCACAATTATATTTTCATGAGGCACAATAGTAATAGGAGTAGCATTATTTGGGAGAGATATTTTTTTACCTCTCTTCCTTTTTCTTTTCTTCTTCTTCATCACATCATGTGTGGGTTCAATCCTCTTTTTGGAGCTCCTTATTAATGAGATTGGTTGAATAGGAAGCTCCTCCTCGTTACCTGATTCATCATAAGAAATAATAGAAGGGTATTGGGAAGTCTCTTCCCTTTCATTAGTATTCTCTTCATCTTCTATTTGTTTTCTTTTCTTTATGTAATTGGCAATATAAGAATTTTCAATGCAATTCACCGCACAATACATATAAATTTCCTCTAGATCAAAGCCAAGCAGTTTATAACGGGCAAATTCTGAAGATCCCCAGTTATATGTTTCATTTCTTCGCAACCCATAAGCAAGCTAAGTTCATTATAATGTGCAAGGGAAATCAACCCATCACAATTTTTGGACACAATTAGATCATGAAACAATTTGCATCGGATGGTTAAATGACCACGTTCATTGCAAAGCTCACAAGTATGGCCAAGAAAAATTTAAATTTTCAGAACAATCATCTAGCCTTTCTTGCAACAATTTAGTTTCTAAGTGCTTATGCCTCTTGCAATATCTATCTTCCCTATTTGGTGTGTACTTGCAAACCCAATGCAGTCCACAAAAATTGACATGTTTATCGGAGACATTTTCATCGTAACTAGTGCAATCATCATTAGTACCATGGATATTCAAGGAGTTCATACTAACAACATTGCAATCATGCTCATCATTCAAATATTTAGTGCCAAACATTTTAATGCATTATTCTTCTAACACTTTGGCACAATTTTCCTTTCCATCATACTCACGAAAGATATTAAAAAGATGAAGCGTATGAGGTAGACTCAATTCCATTTTTTGTAATTTTCTTTTATAAACTAACTAGTGATAAAACAAGAAACTAAAAGACTCGATTGCAAGATCTAAAGATATACCTTCAAGAACTCACCTCCCCGGCAACGGCGCCAGAAAAGAGCTTGATGTCTACTACACAACCTTCTTCTTGTAGACGTTGTTGGGCCTCCAAGTGCAGAGGTTTGTAGGACAGTAGCAAATTTCCCTCAAGTGGATGACCTAAGGTTTATCAATCCGTAGGAGGCGTAGGATGAAGATGGTCTCTCTCAAGCAACCCTACAACCAAATAACAAAGAGTATCTTGAATCCCCAACACATCCAATACAATGGTAAATTGTATAGGTGCACTAGTTCGGCGAAGAGATGGTGATACAAGTGGTATATGGATGGTAGATAAAGGTTTTTGTAATGTGAAATTATAAAAACAGCAAGGTAACTAATGATAAAAGTGAGCATAAACGGTATTGCAATGCTAGGAAACAAGGCTTAGGGTTCATACTTTCACTAGTGCAAGTCCTCTCAACAATAATAACATAATTGGATCACATAACTATCCCTCAACATGCAACAAAGAGTCACTCCAAAGTCACTAATAGCGGAGAACGAACGAAGAGATTATGGTAGGGTACGAAACCACCTCAAAGTTATTCTTTCCAATCAATCCATTGGGATATTCCTATAAGTGTCACAAACAGCCCTAGAGTTCGTACTAGAATAACACCTTAAGACACAAATCAACCAAAACCCTAATGTCACCTAGATACTCCAATGTCACCTCAAGTATCCGTGGGTATGATTATATGATATGCATCACACAATCTCAGATTCATCTATTCAACCAACACATAGAACCTCAAAGAGTGCCCCAAAGTTTCTACCGGAGAATCACGACGAAAACGTGTGCCAACCCCTATGCATAGGTTCATGGGCGGAACCCGCAAGTTGGTCACCAAAACGTGTGCGAACCCCTATGCATACATCAAGTGAATCACGTGATATCCCATTGTCACCACAGATACGCACGGCAAGACATACATCAAGTGTTCTCAAATCTTTAAAGACTCAATCCGATAAGATAACTTCAAAGGGGAAACTCAATCCATTACAAGAGAGTAGAGGGGAAGGAGAAACATAAGATCCAACTATAATAGCAAAGCTCGCGATACATCAAGATCGTGCCAAATCAAGAACACGAGAGAGAGAGAGAGAGAGAGAGAGAGAGATCAAACACATAGCTACTGGTACATACCCTCAGCCCCTAGGGAGAACTACTCCCTCCTCATCATGGAGAGCATCGGGATGATGAAGATGGCCACCGGAGAGGGATTCCCCCTTCGACAGGGTGCCGAAACGGGTCTAGATTGGCTTTCGGTGGCTACGGAGGCTTATGGCGGCGGAACTCCCGATCTATTGTGCTTCTCGGTCGTTTTAGGGTATATGGAGATATATAGGCGGAAGAAATACGCCAGGGGGGCCACGAGGGGCCCACGAGGGTGGAGGGCACGCCCAGAGGGGGTGGGCGCGC
This sequence comes from Triticum dicoccoides, assembly GCF_002162155.2. NCBI lineage: Eukaryota > Viridiplantae > Streptophyta > Magnoliopsida > Poales > Poaceae > Triticum > Triticum dicoccoides. Next base: position 541,991,094 of record NC_041388.1, read on the forward strand.
CCCCTGCCTCGTGGCCTCCTCATAGGTCCCGTGACGTGCACTCCAAGTCTTCTGGGCTTCTTCTGGTCCAAAAATAAGTTCCATGAAGTTTCAGGTGAATTGGACTCCGTTTGATTTTCCTTTTCTTCGAAACCCTAAAATAGGCAAAAAAGCAGAAACTGGCACTAGGCTCTGGGTTAATATGTTAGTCCCAAAAATCTTATAAAATAGCATATAAATGCATATAAAACAACCAAGGTTGATAATATAATAGCATGGAACAATCAAAAATTATAGATACGTTGGAGACGTATCAGGGGGCCGCGCCCCCACCCCTTGTCCAGTTCAGTTTTCGCAGGGGGAGGCGCGCGTCACCTCTTGGCCCTTCTCCCCTCTCTCCAATAAAGCCTAATAAGGCCCATTACTTCTCCCGGTGAATTCCCGTAACTCCCCGGTACTCTGAAAAATTCCCATAACTTTATTATTGCCTCTAGGGCATATTTCCTTCATCTATGTGGGGGCTGAAGCCGACGACTGGAAAACTCTCAAAGATAGAAAACGGCCACACAGGAGGAAAACACTTTATGATAAACAACATGAATATATTACAAAGCCTTGGTTTATACAACGTCTGGGCAAGTTCACCCCTCAGGGTGTCGACCGCAGCAGCACTACCTGCAATCATACACATAGCAGCGCATGAGCTTCGACTCAGAATCTGTATATTAATACAGGCATGGATGAGATATTCTGAAGCATACCTTGCGCTTCATCAAACCTCTTGTTGATGCGGACGAGATCCTCATCGGCCAGCCCCAGCTTATGCTTGAGCTCGGTTACTTCGGCGGCCTGGGCGATTGCCGCTAACAGTGAAGCCTTCTTCTCAAAATAGAAAAGTACATTATCTCCTGTGAATACTATCGATCCTCTGTTTGTCCTTTTTCAAAAAGACAAACAGAGTCTTAGGGGCCACTGTCTATATACAGGCACATTTTTCATATGAAAAGCAGTCATGAATATTACATGGCATACCTCGAAGCCTGTTAACAGGCTAGTGAAGGCCTCGTTCAGACCGCTCTTGGCGGACTGAACCTTTTCAACCACCACACCCATCAGGGTGCGGTGCTCCTCCACGATAGAAGCGCGTTGAAGTGCCTCCATCAGTGTGTTCGGCGCCTCCGCATTAATGGAGGTCGCCGCTGGAGTTGGAGCTCCCCCTTCCTTGAAGGGGGTCGCTAATTCGATTCCGGAGCCACTTGGGTTTCCGGAACGGTGTTCGGTTGGGGGCCGGACTGATCAAGGCCCTCTCCGCCAGTCTCCATGGGGATTGT
>NC_041388.1:541992702-542012239 GCF_002162155.2 Triticum dicoccoides
CATTACCCTCTGGCGCCATTTCGGCGGCCTCCCGTACCGCTCCTTGGCCCAGAGAGGCCCTTCGGGACAATACTTCGGTGTCGTCCGTGGCGATAGGCGGGGAGGCTCGCGGAGGCGACTCGCTCTCCATCATCCCCGGATCCAAAGAATTCCCCTCCGATGATTGTTGGGGGAGATCACAGGCTAGACTGCACCGAAAGGTGTGTTAGATTACAATCATAAAGATTGGTCATATGAAAGGCACCCTCGTATACTTACGACGCGCCGAGGGGCTTCGGCCTAGGGTGCCACTCGGGGATGGCTTCAGCATCCGAATCCGAGCCGTCCGGGAGGGATATTTTCCCCCTCTTCGGCGCCTCCGCCTCTGGGTCTACAGAGGCCACCCTTTTCTTCTTCCTCCGCTTCGGGGGAGAATTGCTCTCTTCCTCCTCCTCCTCTTCATCTTCCTCATGGGAGGAATGAGTTTCGGTCTCTCCGGACGCTGCGTCCGAAGAACCTTTACGGCGGAGGCCACCTTTGGCCTCCTTGCTTTTCTTCTTTGCCTTCTTCTCTGGCGCTTGATAGGGCGCCGGGACCAGCATCCTCGTTAATAGAGGATCAGCTGGGTTTTCGGGGAGTGGAGCCGGACACCTGATCCGCTCCGCCTTCTTGGTCTAGCCCTGTTTAAGAGGATGGAATTCTCAGTGCACCCCCTTTCTTTGATTTATGAACTAAGTTATGTTCGGAAATTTAGTACTTACCGGGGAGACTGGATGATTGCAATCAAGGCCAATTTCCTCGGACATCTGTGGCCACGATTTTTGAGTCTTGAAGAGCAGCTTCCAGATTGCTTCGTGTGTCGTGCCGAAGAATCTCTGCAGGGTCCGCAACCCTTTCGGATTGAACTCCCACATGCGGAGAGGCCGGCGTTTGCAGGGAAGGGTTCGGTGGATGAGCATCACTTGGATCACGTCAGTGAGGCTGGTGTCCTTGTCTATGATACTTTTGATGCGCTTTTGTAGCTTCGACACCTCGTCGGATGATCCCCGGTCCAGACCCTTGTTGGTGCACAATGCAAGCCGCAGCGGGGGTCCGGATCTGAAAGCAGGAGCGGCCGCCCATTTGGTGCCGCGGGGTTCGGTGATGTAGAACCACTCCTGCTGCCATGTCTTGACGGTCTCCATGAAGGCCCCTCTGGGCCAGGCAATGTTGGGGAGTTTGCTCACCATGGCGCCGCCGCAATCCGCGTGCTCTCCGTCGACCACCTTCGGCTTCACGTTGAAAGCCTTGAGCCACATGCCGAAGTGTGGGGGGTGCAGAGGAATGCCTCGCACACGACGATGAATGCCGAGATGTGGAGGAAGGAGTTCAGGGCTAGATCGTGAAAATATAGCCCGTAATAGAACATGAGACCGCGAACGAATGGGTGGAGAGGAAACCCCGGTCCGCGGAGGAAATGAGGGATGAATACAACCCTCTCACTGGGCTCCGGAGTGGGAATGACTTGCTCTTTGGCAGGGAACCTGTGTTGGATTTCCGCTGTCAAGTATCTCGCCTCACGGACCTCCTTGATGTCCTTCTCCGTTACAGAGGAAGCCATCCACTTGCCCTGCGTGCTGGATCCGGACATGGATGGAGTGTTTGATGGGGACGGAAAAGATTGAAACTTGGGCGCTAGAGCTCAAGGGCGGATGGGCTGAGGAAGAAGAAGGCGTGGGGTAAAAAGATGGATCCTTATCCTCCTATAAAGACAGTGAATATCAAGTGTCCCCCTCACAAGTCCAGATGGCAACGAGGACGAAACCCATCGGGTTTTACCTTCCCAAATCCATCCCCACGAGAAAATCGCAAACCCGTCCCCGTCCCCACCACCGTGCGCGGGGCTAGTTTTCCGCCCGTCCCCTAAACCCATCGGGTTTCGGGGAACCCACAAGAAAATCAAAATATTTAAACAAACATAGTGGCGACAAAGAATAACATTTTAACAGCAAAATAAGCACATTTCAGTAGCATAACTAGAGCAAATTTCAACAAAAAACAACCCGACTTGGGACGTGAAGAGGCCACCATTGAGTTCGTCACCGGTGGCGACGCCCTTTCTCCAGATCAGACCGGCGGCAGGGGAGAAGACGTGGAGGGAGGAGGCTCGCCGGCGAAGATCGTGGTCGGCGGATCTTGCGAGATGGGATCGAGCCAGGCGGCGCCTGGGGTCCTAGGTTTAGGGTTAGGTATTATGTGGGAGAGAGAGATGAGGGCCCGAGCGAGGGGGAAAGGAGCGGGCGATACTGGTTGTTTGGCCTTCGACACTAGGGGGTGGGGGGGCTCGGTAGTTTTGGGTTGGGCCGCGCAGGAGCACTGGTTGGTAAAAAATGTATTTTGCCGGGTTTACCGAGTTTCGGGTTCGGGGACTACCGAAACGGGTGCAAACCCACAAAACGTGTCGGGTTGTATAATGTGCCCAACAACAACCCCGCGGGGATGAAAAGACGCCCATCCCCGTCCCCTAATAGGGTAAAAACCCACGGGGACGCGGGTTTCGGGGCCCCGTTGCCATCTTGACTCACAAGCCTTAAAACCCGCCTATTCCCAAGGGGTCGTGCAAACGGCACGGTTGGATTACCCAAACCCGTATTGATGAGAATCCCGCAATAAGGGGACACGATCTCTGCTTTGACAAGACGTGTCAATGAAGACCGCGCCTCGAAACACGAAGCGGGAGGCTAAAAACGGTTTGAAATAATAATAAGGCCAGAACATAACATCTCGCCCAAAAAGCTGTCGGTAGAAATGACTTATTTTGTTTAAGTATTTCACCCTTATGGTTCAGGGTTTTAACTACTGTACAGAGCCGGATATAGTTCTTTTTTCAGCTGCTTTGGAGTATTCGAAGGAGGAACCCGCCTTGCAATGCCGAAGAAAATCTGCGCGACGGACACATCGTCATTGAAGCCTGGTTCAGGGGCTACTGAGGGAGTCCTGAATTAGGGGGTCCCCGGGCGCCCGAGCTATGCGACATGGGCCGTGAAGATACAAGATAGAAGGCCTTCCCCCGTGCCCGAATGGGACTCTCCTTTGCATGGATAGCAAGCTCTAGCGTTCGGATATGAAGTTTCATTTCTCTGTAAGCCGACTCTGTACAACCCTAGGCCCCTCCGGTGTCTATATAAACCGAAGGGTTTAGTCCGTAGGGGCGATCATAATCATACAGGCTAGACATCTAGGGTTTAGCCATTACGATCTCGAGGTAGATCAACTCTTGTAACCCCTATACTCATCAAAGTCAATCAAGCAGTAAGTAGGGTGTTACCTCCATTAAGAGGGCCCGAACCTGGGTAAACATCGTGTCCCCTGCCTTCGGTTACCTTCGATCCTCAGATGCACAGTTCGGGACCCCCTACCCGAGATCGGCCGATTTTGACACCGACATGCGGCCCCACATGGCGGCTGGAGGTAGAAGGGGGTCACTGGCGGTGAGAAATGTGGAGAGTGGGGGTGGGGAATTGCGTAGCTCGGCGGCGGAGAGAGGCCGCAGTTGGTCCACTTCCTCGCTCCGCGCTTCCTCGCGTCGTCCGACCGGACGCGCCGCTCGCGCTCGAGGTCGCTGCCGTCGCCGGATCTGCTGTCGGAGCTGCGTCCGGAGCTCCACATGCGGCCACACATGGCGGCTGGAGGCGGAAGGGGGTCACCGGCTGCGAGAAATGTGGAGAGGGGGGTCCGCGGCAAAAAAAATTACGGGTCGGACGAGTATGCAGGCTTTGTTCTGGCCGGGAAATTGGGCCGAGCTCGCATGCGGGCTCTGTTCTGGCCAAAAAATTGGGACGAACCTGCATACTCGCCGGAATTTTGCAGGTTGACGGCTTTTGCGGGATCTGCTAGAGTTGCTCTAACATACAATACAATGTGTTGAAGATGCCCTAAAGTTTCTTCTATAAAAATATACCTTCATCCTGGATGGTCTCGTCTTTCTAAAAGAATGGTGTTCGGCCGTCCTGCCAGTAGCACAGCATCTACCTAACGCCGGTCAGACCAACTAACAAATGGAAACGCGCTCGCAAAGAACTTGCCTCGAGTCCTCCTCCATCCATCCATCTAACAAAAAGAAATCATGTGCTCCTTTCTCCTACTATGAAATCAAGAAGGTTGTTGACCACGCACGTTTGCCATGTGGGTGCCAGCTAGAGCTCTAACAAAGTCGATCAACAGCCATATACAGTATATGTGTGCATCTCCGACTAGGACATGTCCATGCCCATCCGTAGCTAAAGCTCGTGTTTTCGCGCCACCAATCCATATCCAGCTCAACGACGTGCTCCGTAGTACGAGTACGTATACAATACAATCTGTCGAGATCAGAGCTAGCCAGGTCAACCGTGCCACAAGAGAACGCCAGGCCAGTCAGTCCGGCCAACAAACAACACGCCTCGCTTCCTCCTCCTCCTAGCATCCATCCGATTCCGAGCTCGCAACAAACCAACGATTAGCCATATACATCTCCGCCGCAGCTAGCTCGTCGTCGTCACACGCACAGGTGATAGACACGCTGATCTCGAGCTCGCAGCGTCCACGATCCAGGTCAGAACTCCATTGGAGCCAGCCAGCTCTTCTTTCCATAGACCTAGGATGGCCGCCATAGGCGCCTTCTTCTCGGGACAGGTCAACCGCGTCAAGGACGTGGCCAACCAGCAGCAGGCGCTGACCAGGCGCCAATCCGCCTCGGGCCAGGACTTCCCGGGGTCGGGGCACCGCCCGGCCGACCGCAAGACGTGGATGGCGGAGCTGGGGCCGGAGCGGCTGCGCGTGCACCAGGTGGTGTGGCCAGGCACCCACAACTCCGCCACCGCCGAGATCGGCGTCCCCTTCGTCACCCGCCCCTTCGCGCAGTGCCAGTCGCTCTCCGTCTACCACCAGCTCGCCACGGGCTGCCGCCTCCTCGACGTCCGCGTGCAGAAGGACCGCCGCGTCTGCCACGGCCCGCTCGTCGCGAGCTACACCGTCGACGTCGTCATCGACGACGTGCGGCGCTTCCTGTCCGAGACCGCCTCAGAGGTGCTCGTCCTCGAGGTGCGCACCGAGTTCGGCCACGAGGACCCGCCGGAGTTCGCCAAGTACCTCGTGGAGCGGCTGGGCGAGCACCTGATCCCGCAGGACGAGGCAGTGTTCCGCAAGACCATAGCCGAGCTGCTGCCGCGGCGGGTGATCTGCGTGTGGAAGCCGCGCAACTCGCCGGCGCCGGCGCGCGGCGGGCCGCTGTGGAGCGGCGGGTACCTGAGGGACAACTGGATCAACACGGACCTGCCGGAGAAGAAGTTCGACGGCAACCTCGCGTCCCTAGCGCAGCAGCCCGACCCGGCGGCCGCACGGAGGTTCCTCTACCGGGTGGAGAACACGCTGACGCCGCAGACCGACAACCCGGTGCTGCTCGTCGAGCCGGTCACGCGGCGCATCCACCGCTTCGCGCGCTTCTTCATCGCCCAGGCCTTCGCCAGGGGCCTCGGCGGCAAGCTGCAGGTCTTCTCCACCGACTTCATCGACGGCGACTTCGTCGACGCCTGCGCCGGCGTCACCAAGGCCCGCGTCGACGGCGCCGCGTGAGAGTCAAAGGCATGCATGGGGTAGGCCGGGGCGGCTACGCAGGGTGTGGTAAATTTCTAGTGTGTTGGCGTGATGGCGTCCATCTGAACGTGATGCCGTATTGCCCTTGTATGTTCTTGTTTGTGTGTACATAGTGAAGCGATGATGAACTATGTGTCGACTCTTCTTTTGTTTACAAAAAAAAAAATACTTTTCAACCTTGCTCTCAACTATGAAGATACATTGGCAAGTCGCAACTGCACTAAAAATCAAATGAATGGCATGTAAATGCTCTTCACCCTGCTCAACGTGCTACAGTGTATAGGGATGTCATTTAATTTGAAGATTGTGGTATTTGATTGATTGTCAACATATTCATCAACATACAAAAGCAATACAATACATTGTAGGCAAAGATAATGTAGCCTCTAGTAGATTGAGAATATGTTAGTACAAGTGGGAAAGTTTTAAAAAATGCATTAGGCCACCATTAGAGAGGCAGCTAATTCCAGTAGGCAGGCCTCATGACGGGCTCAAAAAACGAAAAGGAGTGGCTACTCTCGGGTGTAGTACTACACCAGAGTTAGCAAAAGATTGAAAAAATGTGATCAAACATTGTCCAAAAAATCTAAACTTTTGGGACATGAAACATTATCAGATGTGTGAGGTTCTTGCAAAATTTCATCTAAAAATAATATATGAGGAGGTCTCACCAAAAATAACAAAACCACTGCTCAAACAATGCACAAAACTTTCAGCGATGATTTTGTTTTTTTCGGCGAGAGCTCATCGGAAGTTATTTTTGGATGAAACTTGGCAAGAACCTCAAATATATGATAAAGTTTGATGTAGCAAAATTTCAGATTTTTTGGATTTCGTTTGATAAAGTTTTTTCAAAGTTTTTGCTAACTCGGGTGTACTATAGCCGAGAGTAGAAAATCCAGTCTCCAAAATAAAATACGCCAGGCATGTGACCTACACAAATCCATTGAACTGTAAAGATTGTCGTAGAACAGGTAGCAGAGTAGGGGCAGAAGTACAACCTGTATGCAGTCAGACAGAGGGATGGATTTCAAAAGGCTAAAATAAAATTGGTTGACACTCAAGTCTGCTATCAACAAAGAGAAACAAGCTATGACATAAGTCGAAACAAATATCAAAAGGTTGAAGTATAATACTCTAGCTTGTCCCTCGTCAAGTTAGTGCTAGATAGATCCATTTGAGAGACAAATTTGGGACAAGCTTTTTCAGAAGGAGGTAGTAGTATATTTTTAAAAGGGCGTCCACTAAATTTGCTATGACTAACCTTGGTCTCGTTGTCTTGCTGTCGATGCTGGCTCTGAACCTGTAGGTATTGTTTTGGTTGTACTAGTAATAGTAGCAGCAGCGGGTGCAGCTTCAGCACTTTGCGTTGTCATGCAAGCTGCTTCATTTTCAGTAGTTGAGGTAGTGCATTCCCGCCCACCACATGTCAAGGCATCTGAGAATCATACTTAAATCACCCAGAAGAACATATGCAACTCTTTTTTTTCCAGTTGAATCGAACAAGCATAAAGGTTGATGTCTCGCAGTTGCACTCGCATCCGTGCCATGTGAACTTGTACGTATTATTCAAAGATCGACTGAGTGCAAATAAAAATAGGTTTGGTTTGCTTTCAACTGCTAGTATGTCACACATGGAGAGAGGCCGGAGCAGGTAGTGCCTATTCTTCATCTGAAGGAGGCATTCTCCGTCAGCACGCCTCTTCCTCGCCCAGGTCCGCGCGCGTCAGGTCAACGGTGTGTAAGTGTAGTGCATGGGGTTGCGAGGGTTGGCATTGAAGCCTTGAAGGATTCCTTTGTTGCTGGGTCCGTCATTGCGTGCAGAGTGTGGTGAATTTCCCGTGTGTTTGTCCTTGCAAATTTGTGTTTTCAAAACGCCTCCCATAACTCTGTGGCATAATGCAGGAACAGGAAGTATCCAAGTGCATGTAAAAACACGATTTGCTGGCATAACGTGTGAAGCAAAGCCGCGACATTCTTCTTGTCCATCTCCCTCTGCATACCTGCCCACGGACAGGAGAGCGCGCATGTATCAGCAGATCAACTCAGCATGGATAATATGATGATAGCTTAGTAGTGGTAATGAACCGGCAAACACGTTCAGAGGGAGTCCAGGGGATGGAACGGGTCCTTGACACCGTCCCGACCAAAGTAACTGCAGCTATGAATGAAACGTTGAATGCTCCGTATAGCCAAGATGAGGTAAAAAAGGCTCTCTTTCAGATGTTCCCCACAAAGGCACCGGGTCCGGATGGTTTCTCTGCACACTTTGTTCAGCATCATTGGGATACGTGTGGGGAGGACGTCACTAGGGCAGTTATGAGGATTGTGGAAGGAACGGAATCGGCCGAGTGCATAAACGACACTGTCCTGGTTCTTATCCCAAAGGTAAAAAATCCCACGCTTCTGTCTCAATTCCGTCCAATCAGCCTTTGTAATGTCCTATATAAGATTGCTTCGAAGGTGATAGCTAACAGATTGAAGGTAGTACTACCTGACATAATATCAGAGGAGCAGTCAGCCTTTGTGCCAGGCAGGTTGATTACAGACAACATTATCACAGCTTATGAGTGTTTGCATTTTACGAAGAGGAATAAAGCAAAGAAAAACCAGTCTTGTGCTCTTAAGCTTGACATGATGAAAGCCTACGACAGGGTGGAGTGGCAATACCTAAAAGCTATAATGCTCAAATTGGGTTTTAGCACCAGATGGGTGGAGATCGTTATGAGCCTGGTAACCACAGTGAGATTTTCTGTGTTGATCAATGGGAAGAAACTGCAACAATTTAAACCTTCAAGAGGTATCAGAAAGGGGGACCCAATATCCCCATACCTGTTCTTGCTAGCAGCAGAGGGCCTTTCGTGCCTGATAAAATCAAAAAGTGAGTCATCCAACTTAAGTGGCCTACAGGTTGCCCCTACGGCGCTACCGGTAAGCCACCTCTTATTCGCAGATGACAGCCTGCTGTTTTTCAAGGCAAATGGTATGGGTGCAAACGAGGTGCACCATGTTCTGGAAACCTATTGTCAAGCGACAGGTCAGCGCATCAACAATGCAAAATCATCGGTTTACTTTAGCAAGGGGGTCCCTGACTCGGTGAGACAAGAAATAAAGGATGTACTCAATGTACCTAATGAAACCCTCAACGAAAAGTACTTGGGTATGCCATCTGATATAGGTAGCTCTAAGAATGGTGCTTTCAAGTACCTCAAGGACCGGTTGTGGTGCAAGGTCCAGGGATGGATTGAGCGAACCATCTCCTCGGCGGGAAAGGAGGTGCTAGTCAAGTCTGTTGCTCAAAGTGTCCCGGTTTTTTCCATGTCCTGTTTCAAGTTACCAAGAGGCTTATGCGAACATATCAACATGCTTATCAGAAAGTTTTGGTGGGGGAGTAAGGAAGGGAAAAGGAAGCCTCATTGGGTATCTTGGAGAACAATGACACAACCCAAGAGCATGGGAGGCCTGGGTTTCAAAGACTTTGAGCTGTTCAATCTAGCAATGCTAGCGAAACAAGCATGGAGGTTATTACAGAATGCGGATAGCTTGAGTGCCCGTGTGTTAAAAAGCATTTATTATCCAAATGCAGACATCCTTGAGGCTGAACTAGGGGGTCACCCGAGCCAAATATGGCTTGCCATAATTGAGGAGAGAGACACACTTAAACAAGGATTGATCAAACGCATTGGTAACGGAGACTCAACAAATATATGGACACAAAATTGGCTACCCAGGGAAGGTATATTTCGGCCGTGTGGTAGTATTGCACTGGACCCACCAACCAATGTATCCGAGCTCATCATAAGCACCACAGCATCGTGGAACAGACCGTTGATTCAACAGACCTTCATGCCAATAGATGCTCAGGTTATTTTGGAAATCCCTTTGTGCACTCAGAACATACCCGACTTCTGGGCTTGGTACTACGAGAAACATGGCTCTTTTTCAGTTAGATCAGCTTACAACATGCTCGTTGCTACTAAGTTGCGAAGGGAGGCTTGGTTGGAAGGGCAGGCTGGCTCCTCTACTGTTGTTGCAGAGGCAGGAGCATGGAAAAGATTGTGGAAAACACAAGTCCCCGGGAAAATTCGCATGTTTCTTTGGCGACTCTCCAAACATTCTCTGCCAACCAACGACTTGAGAGCTCACCGTCATATGACTGACTCTGAGCAGTGTGGGTTGTGCGGATCTAGGGACTCATGGCGCCACTCATTACTGGAGTGCACAGCATCAAGGAGTGTTTGGGCCTTGATTGAGGAGGAGCTTACACATAAAATCATAGACAACACAGAGTCAAGCGCAAGACAGTGACTGTTTACACTGATGCAGTTGTTAACACATGATCAATTTGTCTTAATGGCAGTCACACTATGGTCCATATGGCATGCCCGCCAGAAAGCTATCCACGAGTCTATATTCCAGAGCCCTCGTGCTACCTACATGTTCATCACCAGATTCATGGCTGATCTTAATATCATAAAAGACAACGAGAGCAGCCGGGTCACAAACAGAGGAAGTGCACCGCCGGCTCACCGGGGGCCAAAGAAGCCACCGGCGGACTACTGCAAGATACATGTTGACGCCGGAGTCGTGACAAGAAGGGGCGGTTCAGCAGCAGCAGTATGCAGGGACGAATGGGGTAACTATCTGGGGAGCTCAGCATTAGTCCTGGACGGAGTGGTAGATCCGGCCACTCTTGAGGCTATATCATGCCGGGAAGCCTTGTCCCTGGCAGAGGACCTGGGCATTCAAAATTTCATCATCGCATCGGATTGCATGCAAGTCATTTTAGACATCAACAAGAACTCACGCGGGTCGTATGGAGCGATTATTACAGAGATAAAGCTTAGATCATCTACTTTTAATTGTACTTTTTCTTTTGAGAGTCGTGCTGTTAATTATGAAGCACATAGCTTAGCCAAGTTTTCGCTCTCTAGAGGTCCGGGACGCCACGTTTGGTTTGGCGTGTCTCACGACCAGAGATGTATCCCACACCATGTGGACTTTCATGAATAAATTTGGTTTTACCCCTCAAAAAAAAAAGTAGTGGTAATGAAAGGTCGATACCTTGCTTACACTAGCAACATCATTCTTATGGTTGGCCTTGACTTGTCATGCAACAATTTAGTTGGAGATATTCCAGTTGAAATAACATCTCTTGTTAATCTGAAGAACCTGAACATCTCCTATAATCGCTTGTCTGGTAACATCGCAGAGAAGATTGGCTTTCTTGGATCATTGGAGTCTCTCGACCTGTCATGCAATCAAATCTCCGGCGAAATTCCTTCTGGCTTCTCAGACATGACAATGTTAAGCAAGATGAACCTGTCATACAACAATCTATCAGGAAGAATTCCCACCGGGAATCAGCTGCAGACGCTCATTGATCCAGCATCATCGTACATCGGCAACAAATACCTCTGCGGGCCTCCTCTTTCGAGGAACTGTTCAGGGCCCAAGGTATTTGGAGGGGATCTTGACGAGCATCAAGCAGAGGCGAGGTTTTTCTATCTTGGCCTGGCTGCGGGATTTATCCTGGGTCTTTGGGTGGTCTTTGTTGCCTTCTTATTTTGTAAGAGATGCAGAGTTGCTTATTTCCAACTGTTTGACAAGCTACTGTGTGCCATACAAGCATTCATGGCCTGCGATTCTTCAGGCTGCCATGGAAAATTGCTGTTCCGAGGACAGAACCCTAATCAGCATTGTATCGTCATGTATTTTCTATTTTTCTTTACAACTTGCTCTTTAATCGGCTGTACCGTACTAGTATTTGATTTGGGGGCATTCCTTCAGTACTCTCTTTTTATAATCTACACCAAGAGATCAACTCTAGAGGGTTGCTACTACTGTAATGCACCATTGTAATGAGGATCCACCATCACGGACTGTTATAGATAAACATGGTATTTTCTCATCGTCAAGGGTGAAATAATTGCTTGCGTGGTTGATTCTGACTGCTGAGTGAGATGTCTGCACGGAAGGCGCGCTTCGCTGAGACTCCACTGCAGGTGTTTGTTATTTGTGTTAACTAATTATCAGCTCCACTGCAAGTTGATCAGGTACAGTGCTTGTGTTTTTGTTTGTCGTAGTAGATTGTATATGCAGAAGGCCTGTTAAGTAAGTCGTGTGTATATGGGGTGAGCTAATGAGTACTCCATTACAATACACAAGGAGAAAATCTGTTTTTTTTTTCTCAACTACAGACTTAGCCAAGGACCGGACTACATAATTGCAAAGTGGTCTATCATGTAAGGAGGTCTATCAAGTTGCATAGCGGTCTATCATGTGATTGTGAGGAGGTGTATCACAACCTACTATAATATTCGCAGTGCAGTAAAATTTGGTAGTTAGTATAGCAAAGGACAGCTTCATCTGAACTAGGTATGGTGTAGAAACTAGAAACTCTAACCAATCTGCTCTAAAAACTGAAAACTCAATGATGAATATTATGGAAGTTAGTATGCGCAAACACATATTCTATTTTATTAATTATCTTTCCTGTCGAAGTAGTTAACATGCACGTACACTTGAACATAAAGCTAGCTATGTAGCAAGTTCAGTGAAAGTATCCAACCAAGGACAGAATTCCTCCATGTGAAAATTATAAGATACAAATAGATGCTTAAGAATACAAGGGAAGAAATTTAGATCTTCACCATAGGTAAGAAACTAGAGAAGTAATAGTCATGCATCTGATGGAAAACTAAGAAATACAGTAGTTCAATAAGTTTCACTATAATTACAGAATGAGAATATAATATACCCTTGTTTCGCCTTGTATATTGTAGGGTGAAAAGTCAAGTTATGACATAATGTTACATAACATAAATATTACTCACCTATACTCTGCAGCCGTCCATGGATTTCTGGAGGTACCTAGCAGCTGATTATGGGGTATTAGGGACTGGAAGTTCAGGTATTCTGGTCAATATAATATAAACTGGAATATGATTGAATCCTTCTACCTAACTACTTCTCCCTCCTTTCCACCTATGGATAACTAGTAAGCAAATCTTGTATGTTATCCACTTTGCTCTCAATAAAGAAAAGTTTTCACCCTTCTTTACTTTGAGATATTTTTTGAACACCCACTTCTAAAATGATTTATTATTCCACAATCCTCCACATGGCAGTGGAAAATGCCATGGCCTTCCACAGAATTGTAATGATGGAAACATGACCAGAAATAAGAATATGGTCTAGTCTAGAACCGTAATTGTACTCTCCAGCTCCAACTTTTTGATTAAAGCAAGTATAAGCGCCCTCACTGCATCAAAAAACGCAGCCAGCTTACAGTACGGTGTTAGCAAGTAATTTTCGTGGAGTCTACTACATGTGTAAGCGTGTGGCTATTATAAAGATGGAAACTCATTGCTGAGGTAAAGGATATGGCGTGATTTCCATATCTACAGATGAGGAATCAGAACTATAGTAAGTGAGGTGTGCATAAGTACCTGCAAGATCTTGTAAAATACGTAGTAGCTTAAACCAACGGATTCTTCGTCTTCTTCTCTAACAGCTGGGCCATATGTATATGTATTAAACAGAACTACGAAAGTGGTTCATTACATATCATCCCAATCCCACACTGTAGACATGCCAACACCGTTCATTACCTCCTAATCCTATTGTCCAAATAAGCTCAAAATTTCCATATCACTATGGAAGCTTGCTGGAATTTGCTAGAGTTTTTAAAAATATCAAAATTTGAATCAATTTGGTATACCAATTTAAACAGCCAATATCTGTCAAACATGTGCTCAAAGTAACATGAATTCTTTTAAGACCAATACTAGTAACATGTTTGACCATACCTTGAAGTTTCATACAGTTCACACACCAATACATCAAGTACTAGACTGGAGAAGCAACAACTAGAAGACCAAAATAATGATACGGTGTTGCTTCTAACTAATGCTATGGTAGAACACCTCCAAACCAAAATATAGAAATGTATGCCCAAGTGACCAGCCGCAAACCATCTGTCCAAATTAGCACAATTATTAGTGATATAATAGTAAGGCATCCAATGTTGACTATTAACACTAGTAAAACTGACATATACCTCTAAGAAATCACATTTAACTCATGAGGCAAATGTCCTTCACGCCTTAATTTCTGGAATTGGATCATGATTTGATCATCATGAATGCTTCTAAACATCTCTTTCTCGATGTAGCACAGCATTAAATCATTTATCCATTCATTTGATACCTCATTGCGCACATCTGTCTCTTGCCGAAAATATTCGCTCAACTGGTGCAGTTGCCATAGGAAGAATCAACGCCAACTCAATGAGGCGATATACCAACTGGAAAGATGTGTGTTTATTTGTTTGAACCATCAATCGAGCAAGTGTGGACACATCTTGGCATCCATTAAATTCCTCACTTCTCCTAATGTTCATAAGGAATCTCGGAAGGTCAAATGTTAGCAACAACCGGTCAGCTTTCGTAAAGTCCTCAGCATAAATTTCAGCAAGCCGAATAAGTTTGTCAGCATTAAACTTTGAGAAGTTGTTTGCTGGATTAAGACAAGAAATACAATCCAATAACTCAGTGGAAACTTCATTGAATCGATGATTCATCTCAGTAATAGTTGCATCAATGGCAACATTGAATATGCTAACCTTGTAATAGTGAAGTCGGGTCACCTTATTCTTAGCGCGAACAGATTGACCCATAGCTCCAACAAGATCATCCATATTTGGCACATCAATGTCATGTGCCTCACAAAAGTTCTTGGCTTGACTGAATAAAGACTCCCACCCATTGTCCCTCATATCTTGCAAGCTTTCTTTCACATCTAAGATCAAATGCATGGCTTCGACAGTATTTTGATTCTTTCTTTGCAAAGCTTGTGATAGATAATTTGTGGTGCCCAACAAGTTTATTGAGAACAACATGATGAAGAGAAATTCAAAGCATTCCATCTTAATAAGCAAACCTGAAGCTCCACCTTGACAAGTGTGTTCCCGAGCATCAACCACTACAATTCCTAGCACATCCACCACAGCATTCCACATTGTGAATATGCGAAGCAAGGTTCTGAGATGTGAGCCCCAACAAGTATCTCCTTGTCTTGTTATGCTAGATTCTTGATCCAACCAGGTTCCGAATGAAATCTTTCCATTCTCCATCAAATCTAACAATTCGTCTTGATGTTTGGCCAGTAATGCATCTTTCCGCTTGCAAGATGAACACACTTGAGTCACTATCAAGGGAATACAGTTGAAGAAATCAGCAATAGTAGGACTACATTGAGCAACAGTGGCAACCACCACCTGCAACTGGTGAGCAAAGCAGTGAACATAAAATGCATATGGAGCTTCATCTCTAACCAATTTTTGCAAACCATTGAATTCCCCTCTCATATTTGAAGCCCCATCATAACTCTGTCCATGTAGCCTAGAAATCTGCAAACCATGATAATCCAATACATCAACCAAAGCTTCTTTAATTCCAGCAGATGTACAATCTGTGATGTGCTTAATTGCAAGGAATCTTTCCTGGAGCACCCCGTGATCATCAAGAAATCTACATGCATCAAGAAATTAGATCAGTGAAAATCATTAGTACACTATAAACGGCACTAAAAAACGGCATGCATTACCTCACAGTCACTGCCATTTGCTCTTCTACTGAGCAATATCTAGCCTCATCAATAAGGATTGAGAAGTTCTTGTCTCTAATGTCATCCTTGATAATTTTATTTGGATGAGATCCTAGTATGCGCTGCCTTGGTCGGTTTGTACTCTCATCAGATGTGGTACCATTGCTCTCCTCATTTGGGGGTTCAGCTTCAGGAGGAGGCACTGTGCTCACAACAATTAAGGGAAAGGGATTTGCAGTCACATTAGCTGGGGCAAGTTCAGGCTCGACATCGGCAGGGGAAGGAGTAACTGAACTGCTTGCATAAAAATCATGCATACTCGTAGCCTTTCTCTTCATTTCCAAATCTGCAAGCAAACTGTAGATGACATTAAATCAGTTAACAGTTCATGAACTAGCAAACAGAGTGTAATCGACACTGAATCAACTACATATAAAGAAAGCAATAGAAGCAAATAATTTGGGGACTAAACCTTGGCGTCTTGGCCCTCCAACAGCCGATGCGCTGGATGCGGCGGCGGGTCGGGACCTCCTCACTCCGGTAACGGGCGTGGCGGCGTGCGACCGTGCGAGCCGAATCCTGACTCCAGCCGGCCGGCACCTCCGCTTCTGCCAGCCAACGACTGTTGCCGGCGCCTGCGATGCTGCGCTACTCCTGAAGGCTGGCGTCCGCGCGCGCGTTGTCGAGCGCCTGCGTGCATGAGGGCGAGCCGGAGGAGGCTGCCGGTGCCTATGATAGGGTTGGCGGGGCGGCGGCGCGTCTCCTAGCTCTAGCTGTGGGCTGCGACTGCGAACGAGCTCTGAACTGAGGAGAGGAGCGAGACCTTTTTTTCTTTTGAGTGGAAGAGGAGCGAGAGACTGTGTGCTGGCTGGGTCATAGGTGGGCTGGAGACTGGGAAGTTGGGCTAGGCCGATTCATAGTAATGAACAGCTCGCCTCTTGTTATTTGCCTTCTCTCAAAAGAAATCTTGTTATTAAATCCTCAAAAACAAAAATCTTGTTATTTCGCCAAAGACCTTCCTCGGCGTTTCAAGAATAAAATCCCCCATTCTTATAAAAAAAAACCTCATTTTAAAAAGATGGTTTCACTTTCTTTCAGCTGTTACTGTCAAATGCTGATGCTACCCAAGAAAAAACACAGCACCCGCAATAGTTAAATTTATCAACAATATCATTTTTAGTTGAAATTAATCGACAATGTGGGATGAAGAATTCAGAATGACTTAATCCGCACAGTATCGCGTAGAAGACAAAAACGTCTACCACAAGGAATGCATCAGTACAAAACCAAAAGCAGCCGATGAAAAATATTATAACTAACGATACCATTTCAGTAACTAAAATGCTAGGTGCCTTGTTCTGGGGAATACGCAAGATATATCAAGTCGCTCCTCCTCCACAAAGTTAGGGTTCCTGCCTCTCGCCGGCGCCGCTGCAGGTCTGCCTCGTCTTCGGTGGCCCTCGGGTCATGGAGGCGCGGTGGATCCTGGCAAGGACCAACGAAAAGGCTTTGTTTTTAGTCATTTGTTCCTGTCTTATTAGAGTTCGTGTTCTGTTCAGGAAGGCGAGACAGTGGCGACTCCCTGAAGATGGAATAAAGGTCTCCCCGCCTAGCCCTTGTTTCGGCGGTGCTTCTAGCATCATTGGTGAGCCTGTGGAGGTGTGTCTCCGGCGGATACATCTTTGATGGATTTGCTCGGATCTCGCCGTTATTCGTTTACGTTCATGTGTCTTCGGGTTGAATCCTTCCAACCTATGTTATTCTTCATCAGCGACGGTTGTTGTTCTGGTGCGCTGGTCCTGTGGGGTCTTAGCACGACGACTTTCCGACTGTCTACTACAACAAGTTGTGCTCGACTCCGGCGATGGAGGGCGATGACGATGGCGCGCCTTCGGCTCGCTTAAGTGCTTGTAGTTGTCGCTAGGTGGTCTACGGATCTGCATGTAATTTTTATTTCTGATGTTCGTTATACTGTCATGATTGAAGATGAATAGACTAAAAGTTTTTCAAAAAAGAATGCCTTGTTCTATTCCCGTAAGAATTACATGATGGCAGAAGTTGTGCCTAGTTCCGTAACTAAAATTCTAAAGTAATACTTATTTCATAGAATTTTTGGGAACATCTGCTTGAGTCCCGTAGAAAATTTTCCGCCTGCTTGAACTTTTTTGAGGAGAAAAAAGAAGCTAAACATATGTTGCGGTCATCAAACAGACTCTAGTGTCATTTAAATAAAAAAAACACTAGTGTGAAATGGTGTGCTCGTCGCCTTCCGGCTCCCCACTTTGTCCGACTCTACCTCAACCGACCCCGTATGTATGATTGGCGACGTCCCCGGCCGCAAACATCGCCGTCTTCCAAGGAGCTGGGACCGCCGTCGATCCAGTATTCATCCTGTCCTCCTCCCTCGGCCAGCGACACCCACGACAGCATTCCGTGCCAGAGGGGGCTCTAAGGGTATTCTTGGGTTTTCATGCGAATAGTCATGATTTTTACAAAACAGTGTTGATTTTGATAAAACAATGACAATTTTCAAAAAACAGTTAAAATTTTAACAAAATGAATACACATGAATACCTGAAAGCAAATTCCTGAAGCCGCCACTAATCCGTGCCCACGTAAGTACTGCAGTACTGTACTCATCAAGATCAAGCGCAGGACCCGCCGGCAACGCCTTTAAAAACGAAGACGTGCTCGCATGCAGCTGCTGGCCGATCGGAGAGGAGAGAAGAACAGATCAAGATACCGCTTTGCCGACCCGGTCGTCCCTCCGCTGGCATGTGCGCCGTCTTGGACCCCGGAAGAAGTCTTCTACTGCTGCACCCCCGCCCCGTCGCGCCATTGACTGGATGGACCAGACGTTAATTTAGGTGCTGCTAAAATGGTCGATGCTTTCCTCCACGTCAAAATTCAGGATGGTACCAACTAAATAAAATAATAATCAGAATGTTCGATGCTCCAGCTCCAATAATTGCGACTCTGGACCGGGGCGCGTTGTCGAACGCAGCAAGATGAAATGTGAAATTAGTGACGGTATAATCGCGTTTTGTTTACCTGCGTTAACCAAGGGTCTAGAAGATTGCCTCATCATTGACTAATCCTTGGCTGTTCTGGTACGAGCATTTCAGCGGTCGGGTGGCGTTGCGTCTGCCCATTTGATTTGTCTCTGTCTACCCGGTACCTTTCAGCGGTCGTTCGGTGCTCCATCGAGCCACCACTTGCGTCCATCATTTTCCTCTTTTTCCAACACACACACACACAGAGAGTAGGTTCAAATGCAATCGCGTTGAAAAGGGTTTTTTTCCTCTAGGGTTTCCCTAGAGTCCACCTCTTCCTCTGGCAGCGACGCCGGAGTCCACCAGTAAACCCTACCATCGATCGCGGGGTTCTCTCCAGGATCGACAGGCCTAGGGAGCGAGATCGTTGGCCAACACCATGGAGGATCCGAGGCGGGAGAAGGAGGAAGGAGGAACGAAGGGAGGCCAGGCGGGACTAGGGCATCTAGACGGGAGGACAGATGTAGATGGGTTACGTGATGGAGACCCATCGTCCGGGGATCCGATCTTGGACAATTCGGGTGTTGAAGCGAGAGAGGAGGTTGACGCAGATCTCACCCAGGAGGAAGAAGAAGATTGGGATAACATGGGTCATGATCTGGCCCTAGAGGATGCGTTTGAAGGCTTAAAGCTTCATGGAGAGGAGGAGGAAGATTTGGATCTGTCAGGGGAAGTAGAAGAACTGATCAAGGAGGTTCGATGGTTATGTCTGTTTAGGGTTCATACAATGAGGCCATTTAGCCACGCGACATTGCTAAACTCATTGAGGAACGCGTGGTCGTGCGCCCAAGGAGTAACTTTTAATATCAAAGGGTCTAATCTCTTCCTTGCTCAGTGCCATTGCTTGGGGGATTGGAAGCGAGTGATGGAAGGAGGGCCATGGCAATTTCGGAGGGATTCGGTCGTCATTGTGGAGTATGATGGCTTTACAAATGTTGCGGAGTATGCCTTGGATATGTATCCCTTATGGGCTAGAATAAAAGGCTTGCCGGATGGCCTCACGAGGAAGAAGGAGCTGGCCGAGAAGGTAGCGAAGAAGGTGGGCAAGCCTCCCTTCACTGTTGCGGTCAATGAGGGGAGGATCCATCCATCCAGCTTTTTAAGGGTTAGGGTTTTTGTAGATGTTCACAAACCTTTGGTAAGATTTGTACCGATCACTTTGAAAGAGTACAAGAGGTACCCTGTTAGTTATGAGAAATTGCCAGACTTTTGATATTTTTGTGGATGCATGGGGCATGTGGTGGAGGAGTGTGGAGATGGAGTGCATGAACCGGCGGAGTGTG